>NC_092207.1:54011571-54041481 GCF_043381705.1 Parasteatoda tepidariorum | reverse complement strand
ATTCAATTTAAAGAAAAACGGTAGTTTCACAAAATACTTTTAACATATTTTCGAAAGATATTTAAATATTTTTGAAAATATTTTCTTATTTTACCATATTTTTGTGTTGATTTTTTAATAAAATTTTTAAATTTCACAAATTATGTCTAAATTTTCACGAAATAGGGAGCTCTATAAAAGACCTAGACAGACCCCTGTTAATGTTTGTGAAAATGATTTCATTTTTTGGAATGTTACCTTGAGTGTAATTAAATTAATATTTAGACATCTTTTTTATCTTTACTTTCATTTTTTTAAAAAACTTCGTTATATATCTGAGCTTTGTTATTACTATATTATTTTTTTTAAATTTTGTCTATTTTAAGGAATATATTTCAGAAAAATAACTTTCAAGTTTTATTCTAGGTTCTGTTTATTAAATGTTGTAATTCTTCATACATATACATCATCCTTTCAAAAAGTAGATGACGAAGAATATGGAGGGACGTGGGAACTAATCAAAGAAGGCTTCATGACTTCATTTGCAAGTTTTTTGGTAAGAAAGTTTAAAATGTTAACAATATTTGAGTTAGAATATTCTGACAAAGCAAATATTAGATGTCTTGAAAATGACTAATAATTTGATAAATTATATATAATAATAAATGAATCAAGAAGAGGTAGAGATGCAGTGCTTAATGTGTTTAGAAACTTGAGTATTTCTTACCAAGTTTTTAAAATTAGTTACAAAATACATTGACAGATGACAGTGGAAACTGGGAAAACTATAACACAATGTAGTGAAAATGATTCCCATTTGTAGCAACAACTTGTGTCCTAAGTGAAAATTAAGAGATGCAGTGTCTAATATTTGTGTTGAATGGTCTGGCATGAGTGTGTCAGAAAATATTTTACAATTTTTTCTGTCAACTGTCTCTTTTACTGACAAGTTATGTAAAATTATGAACTCTTTAACTAATTTCTTTTTATCATGAATCATTTTTCAGTTACTCATTGTATATACAGTGAAACCTCTGTTAAGCAGATTTTCTTAGGACTGAAAAAATTGTCAATTTACAGGAAGGGTACCCTAATAACGAAGTTTAACACCGTAAATTGTTTTTAGAATATTTTCAAAGATAAAGAAATAATCTACAATAACTATCTACTGGGATATTTATTTAAACTTTAAAAAATATTTTTTTCTATTCAAAAAGAATATTAAAAATTACCTATGATATAAGTACATAATTCTAGATGTACAGAAAAATGAATTTAATTTTCCTATTAGCACTATTCAAGTTAGTCATTGATGCTGCTTTTAGTCCTCAGTCGGTTTCCATGATTAGGTTTACACCCCAACACCTACCTATCACTTGATAGGAAACTTGGTTAATAACTCCACGAAAGTAAGCCTCCCACAATTCACAGAAAAGAAAGCAATGCATACCTGTAAGGAATGAGGACCTATGGAGTTGATTATTCACTTTTGATCATCTATCAAGTGTCTGAATAAATGTTTTATTTATATGAACTACTCAAAGATTATAAGTCTGTTCTCTTTTTTTTTTTTTAACTCAGCTGTATTAAATACAGTCTTCAAATTGATAAGAAAATAAAAGAAATTTTCAGTGGGGAAAAAGCATTGAGAGCATTTAAAACTTCATTTCAACTTGTGGGGTCTCATAACCTGTAATAATTTACATGCTTTAAAAATGGTGAAAAGTTGAAATTTTTTTTTCTTGCAAATTTAAAGTAGAAATAGAAGAAGTAGTGTCCGGTTTGAAGAGATAGAAAATAATGTTTCACAGCAAAAATGGCTTTCCAGTTACACAAGTGTCTATTTTGCGGAGAATGTACATTATTTATTTATAGAGGATTAACTGGGAATTAAAAATATGTCCGTAACAAGAAGCGTCCGTTTTGCAGGAGTGTCCATAACAGCAAGTTTCCCTGTATATTCATCCCTTAGCAAATTTTTATTTTTAACTTTTCTGCACGCACACTTTGTATTTTTACACGAGTGTGTGATCATTATTTTTTATGACATCTGTTATTTTACCGTTTTTGTTAAGGAAAATGACTGGAATGAATGAATATTAATAATAATTTTTTGAATCCTATCTTTTGTAATAACCTAAAGTATGCCATCATTTCCACTATTGAGGTAACAGTACAGTCTTAATCTCTTGAGTATCCCTTTTAGCACGCTTACATATTTTTTGTACACTCTAAAATTTCATCAACCATATTTATGTCAAGTATTTTTAGAAATGATCCTATTTCTTTCTCTATATCCTTGGCATGGTGCTTTGGGCCAGGAGATAAAATATTCCTTTTTTTTAATAGTTTGCATACTTTACCTTTCACTACTTTGAAGATTTATCTTTGCCAACATAGAACATGTCATAATAATTTCTGTTCCTTGAATTATTATCATTATTGCCCGAAATATATTGTTTAGATTCACTATTGATATTATGTATTTATTTCTGTATCTTCTTTAATTGCTAACAATCTCCAATCCAAATGTTTCCTTACATTCCTTTTCTTTGTCAGACAATTCTTGGAGAAAGCAAGAAAACTGATATAAAAATTATAAATTCTATTTTATGCATAAAAATAATACACACCTATTATTAACACAAAATTTCAAAACACTTGGAAGTAAAAATTCTCGAACTTTCACCCACGACCATGAACGTGTTGTAAATTTTACGAACAAATGACGTAGCACAAAACCTCAATTAAAAATAAAAATTGTCACATGATTTCTTGTTTGCTCATTTTCTGATTTTGGGAAAGGTTGAAAGGAGAAATAGAAATGACCTTTAAACGTCTCAGCTGTGATATGCTGGTAAAAAAGTACATCAAAAACCAAATTCGGCGTAAAATTTGCACAGATGCTCATACAGTAATGTTAAGCAAAATTTGTTTCAGCTCCCATCTTAGAAAATTTTATTTATTTTCTTTTAAGTTTTTCAGGAATTCTTATGGTCTTGTAAGATAATTAGTATAGTTTTAAATTATTGCAAGAATTAAAGGAAAACAAGACAATCTTATTGGATTGCTATTTTTGTCTCTTATTAAATTCACTCTAAATATGGCTTATTTTACTTCTTTATAGGTAACATGGATAATGATATACNTCTATATTTTCCTTAATTGCTAACAATCTCCAATCCAAATGTTTCCTTACATTCCTTTTCTTTGTCAGACAATTCTTGGAGAAAGCAAGAAAAACACTCGATTGTACATATTTTTTTACCAAGAAAACTGATATAAAAACTATAAATTCTATTTTATGCATAAAAATAATACACACCCATTATGAACACAAAATTTCAAAATACTTGGAAGAAAAAAATCTCGAACTTTCACCCACGACCATGAACGTGTTGTAAATTTTACGAAGAAATGACGTAGCACAAAACCTTGATTAAACATAAAAATTTTCACATGATTTCCTGTTTGCTCATTTTCTGATTTAGGGAAGGGTTGAAAGGAGAAATAGAAATGACCCTTAAACGTCTCAGCTGTGATATGCTGGTAAAAAAGTCCATCAAAAACTAAATTTGGCGTAAAATTTGCACAGATGCGCATACAGTAATGTTAAGCAAAATTTGTTTCAGCTCCCATACTACTGAATCTTAGAAAATTTTATTTATTTTCTTTTAAGTTTTTCTGCAATTCTTATGGTCTTCTAAGAAAACTAGTATAGTTTTAAATTATTGCAAGAATTAAAGGAAAACAAGAAAGTCTTATTGGATTGCTATTTTTGTCTCTTATTAAATTCACTCTAAATATTGCTTATTTTTCTTCTTTATAGGTAACATGGATAATGATATACTCAGCCACTCATTTTGATTGAAAAAAAAAGCATGTGTATTATTATGCTGCCAAATATTTCCTCTCCAAATATCCAGACTCAGTATTTTTATAATAAATAAATTGGGTGTCTTTTCTTCATTATTTCAAAGTATGAATTATTCAAAACAAAAATAAGTGACCTGATGTGTTTTTCTGTCATTTGTAAAAATATAAAAGCAATAACTACATATATGATTGTGAAAATAATTTTTCATTTTATATTAAAAAAGAATTTTTATGTACACTTAGAGAGAAACTCTCTAGTTGTAAATAACACATTCCGAAAATTTATTTATCTTTGAAATTTTATTGTATATTAAAATATCTACATACACAGCTTACTGAATTCCTTTATTATGGGATGTAATGATCTATGCAATAAAATAATTTGTCAAGATTTTTTTTTGTATTTATTTAATGTTGTATTTCTATTTTTATAAACACAAAGTATTCTAAATTCTAATTGAAAACCATCTTTCTACAAATTTTACCAGATAAATATATTTTCTATAAAAAATTTTAAACATACAATATATTTAATAACATACAATACATATATTTTATTTTGTTGTATGAAAAATATTTAAAAATACAATTTAAACCCTTTTTTTTTTTGTAAAATATTTTCTTGTTTTTCATTTTTGAAAAATCTGTGATTTTAGGTATCAGATTTCAAAATTTTAGTGTTTATCCTTTGGGTAGAGTCTGAAAACCAGTTATCTCCATGTTTCTCAAAATTGTGAATCATTTAAGTTTAGTTGTTGCAGATACATAATTAGGATATAAAAAATTCATGTCCTACTTGGTACAGCAGGGTTCCTACGAGTCTTGAAAATTGAAAAAAGTGGTAACGAAAATAAAACAAATGTCGATATTTCTGTGTAATCACCACTAAAAATTGTTTTCCAAAGAAAGCATATATGCATGAAAATTCTATCTTCTAAACCACTTGATGATAAAGTGGTATGTTAAAATAAATATCTTCTAGCATTAACCTAAATTTAGTAAAACTGTTCAAGGACCGCGGGAACCCTGTATAGTATATTTTGTACAATGAAATCTGAATTTAGTTTGAAAACATGCCATATCCTGGAGATGACCTGTTCTCGGAATAAACTTGGAAATATATCGCTTAATAGCTGCCGTTGTTGCTTTTAAAATTGTTTGCATAACCAAACTATTGACTATTTAGTTAAGGCTTGTTATTTTGTTGATGCTTTTTATCATACGAGTGGTTCAGAGGGTAGTTCTTTAGATGGTATATGCAAGAAAATAAATAGAATATTCTAGAAGAAATATCTATGATCTGTAAGAGAAATGTCTTCAAATAATTTACTTATTTTAAAAGCTTTTGTCTGGAGGATTATAAGAAAAATGTGTTGTCAAAATGTTCCTATGGAAAGTAAGAAAGGAGAAACAACAGTTTTAGGTGTCACATTATAGCAATTTTACTTATAAAAGCACTACACCTGAAGTTGAAGTGGTGATTCATGCAAATCAATATTTACTCTGTATAAAAAAATAATGTAAAAGTGTCACCATAACCAGTTAAGAAACATATTTTGAAATAGTTGTCATAAATCACAAGAAAATTGCAGACATATTAAATAAGTTTTTAGAATATAAACCTAATGACATTTTGTCTTTCTATGAAGAAATTCACAAGTGTCCCAGTTATGATAGTCATAATCCACAAGATTTCTGAATCTACATGAATAATTTACCCATGATTATGTAGTCCAAGATTTAAATCTATTTAGTTTTTTGACTCTTCCGTAAAATTAGTTTTGCTGGAGATGAATGGTTTTCAAACTCTTTGATTCAATTATACTAATCTTCTGATTACATTAAAAATACAACTTGAGTAAAAAAAAATTTAAATTTAAAATTCTATGACAGGGATCTCAAGTAATAATTGCTATTTATTATTATTTTTATAACTCAGAATATTTAAAATTGTTTTGACATTTATACAAAGTAGGATCCGCGAGTCATTTCCAATAAATTTTTATAACCAATGTCCCATGACTAAGTAATTTTAATTGCTGAAATAAAATTCCAAACAATATTTTTAAGCATTCAAGTTAATTTTACTATATCTTTTTAGTGAATGTAGATGCATAGAAATTAGTATTTTAAAAATAGTGCTAACTAAAAATATGAATAATAAATATGCTAATAAAAAAATTAAATTGCAATGTCCCCGCCTTTTTATCTTCTTATTTAACTGACAATTAAGCAACGTGAAATTGAAAATAATTTAATTTTATATGCTTGTTAAAATGTGTTATATGAAATACATAGCACAGTTTATCTAAAATACAGATTAAAAATTACTTTTTAGTAAAAATTAAACAATTTGATGGCATCCCACAATATTTTCCAATCTATTACCATAATTATTATTTTAAATTATTTTTATTGAGTTTTCAAACATAGGTCCCACAGCTCCCTGGATGTAATATTTTTTGATAAAGTAGAGATTTTAAAAATAGTCATTTCCTGTATTCTAAGAAAAGCTATAAAAAAGTATGCTTCATTAACTTTCCCCCTTGTTTCTAGCTTTATTATTTTAAATTTATAGTTTAAATGTTCATTTGAGTTTTAAATGGTAAGATCAAATTATATTTTTCAATTTTGTCTTCTCCTCAATATAATCTTATCCAAGCAAATTTACTTGCTGGACCATGCTTATGGAAGTTAATTTTAAATGTAGATATTTTTATTAAAAAGTAGCTTATGGATTTTTGTTTTTCAATTTTATTAAGGCTAATTTTTCTGATTAAACAAACTTTTTTCTTCCCTAACAGCAGGCACTAAACTTATCGTTCTTCACTTTGGAAGGTGCCAAATGTGTGCTCATTTTGCGTTACCTGATGAGCACCTTGTGACCAAAGTCACAGAAGTGAGCAACATTACCCACGCAGATGTCCACCACATTCACAGAGAGAAACAGCCATTGGTTTCAGAGTCAGGCACGTTAACCACTCGGCTGGTTTAAACTTAAACTAGAAAAATACAAATAAATTTTAAAAAAATATTTTAATATTTTTCTTTTAAAGCTTTATGTGAGGAATATTTCTTTCAAGTTTAATTTATTGACATTTAATTTAGTATTTCATTGCATATTAAGTTTATTAAAAGAAATATAAGTAGGTATCAATGTTTGCATGATTAAAATTCAATAACTTTCTATGCAAGAACATTTATAATTTAGTTCTATTAACAGCTTTCCCCCTTTGTTGCTCTTTTACCACTCTGTTGTCTACCATTTATTAAAATTTATTTCACGGTATAATTTAACAAACAGCAATTTTAGTGATGAACGGTAAACATTTAAATTAAGTGTTAATTAAGTAACATTTCTTAATATAAGGATTTTTTAATAACATTTTTTGAGTGTTATTAAGATTTGAATAGTTTGTTTAAGCTCTTTTGTTTGCTAGGAAAAGGAAAATCCAAAAATGCCATTTTTTTAAGAAAAAAGTCTTAGCATCTTGATATTTATAGATAGAATAAGAAAAAGTGGCGTAAACTAATTTTTTTTAAAGTAGTAAATTAAATAAAAGCTTACAATTTTTTCGAAAACAAAGGTGAAATGTTTTCAAGAGAGGAGAAATATTGTAACAGAGAGGAAATATTTTTACCTTCCATTATAACATAGAAAAATAATTGATACTACATGCTGGTAACAATAATGAAGGTGCTAAAACTATGTTTATAGTTTCAAGAAACGTATTTTATCTAAACAGTGTTAAGAGAAAACATAATTAAACACTTTTTATGTAGCAAATCGAAAATAAAAATTTCAACAAAGATTTTACAAAATGCCTCTCTATTTTGAAAATGATCCAAATACTATCACACTCATTTTGATATATCCAGTTGTCATAAAAATTTTGAATTAGAAACTCACTGTAGAATTTTGGTTATAATGATACCATGTAAATACGGTTTTGACACATTTCAATAAAAAAAAATTACTTGAATAACCAAGTCGAGTTGTCGATCTATAGTTATAAATCATAACTGTTTCAAAGTGTTCGTTAACAAAAATAAATTAGCTTGCATCATTTTACAATGTATGGAGAAAATGAAATATTGAAAAGAGATTAAAAACATATAAATACTGATCAATGCATTTACAAATCTATTACAGTTTTTGCAGAAATAATATACGAAATAAATAGAAGTCATTAAAAAGGTTTTTTTCCTAATTAAATTACAAGATAAATTGAAAATTTGACAATGAAAGATGCGCAATCAAATTTATATTAAAATTTGTCATATTGTTTATTTCTCAACAAGACTACTTTTAGTCAGTCACAGGAAAAAAAAGGACGGCTCTGAATTGATCAAGTTTACGCTGGCGGTTTTTTAAGCCATTCCTCACAGCAGTACAACACATGAAAGAATATTCCACCCCATTAACTACGTAAGGTCCTTTTTAATTTTTGAGGTTGCTAGGTCAAAAAAAAGGGGTTTGTGTTGAGTAACTTGCTACTAATATTTTTCTTAGTAAACAAAGCTGGTCATAACAGAATTATATAACTTTCAGTTTAATAAATTACTTTTTATAAAGACTAAACAAAATACATTTTGATATCAGTAACACATTTTACTTTGTATTACAAAAATTTCACAATTTCTAATGTGAAAAATCCAAATAAAATACACTATTAGGTTTGGTAATAAAACTTTAAAAAATTAAGGCAATTTAAAATATCAAGGAGAAGCCATCTCCTTTGAAAATACTCAACTTTCACAACAAAAATAATATTTAATACCTTGAACAGCTTGCGTATTGTATTCTAGATTTTTTAGTACTCCTCTTAGATGAATGCATTAATTATGGAATACTGACATTTAAGTTTAATGGATGCATAAAATCTATAAACATATAAAATGTAACATTCAAAAGTCGATATATAGTCCTTATTTATAAAACAAGCTCCATTATATAATGTCTTACTTTAAATGATTCAGACAGTCCTCTAAAATTGTTAACAACTTCTTATATTTATAAGTTTAAGAATAAAAATGATTCAAACAAATTTTTTTTAAAATTAGTTTAAATCATTCCAAAAATACTCCAAATCCATTTTCTACTTCCATTTTACAACAATGACAATCATAGGTCAATTATAAAATGAGGAGAAAAATTAGTTATTTATACATTATAAATTTATTAAAAATATTATATAAATGGAAAAGGTTAGTGTTTCAGATTAAAAGCAATAGAAAAATATTTAATTTTATCATCTTTAAAATGTTAGGGAATTTAACTGTAGTTTTAGAATCAACTACTTGTTCAAACATAAAAATGCTTTATTATATAGTAACATAATAGAACTTGTTAATGCTATTTATTTCTCACAAATAGAAAATTTATCAAATACTACATTATACAGCCAAATATGTATAACAATTTGTAATCCAGTTTCACATGTGTCAAAAACTGGATTACTTTAACAAATAATAATAAAAATAAAATAAATAGCCAACAAAAAATGTTACTTTTACACAAACTGTTTTTGATTGAGTAAACACCTTATGTCAATGATATGTCAAATAAGATTCTATAAATATAAAACAATTTAACATAAAATATTATTATGCAATAAATCAACTAAACATTTGTAAATCTAGAAAGTACTCCTTTCCAAAACAAAAAAAGGAAGAAATATTGCTCAGCAAATATAAACCTAACCCTCATTAAACTATATGTATTAAGTTTCAATTGAAACATTTTGTAAAACTGAATTGATATAACATTCTTTGTTATTAAATTAATGAAACATGGAATGCAACAAACTGAGCTTTAACTTTGGGCTCACAACGAAAATGTTAGTAACAACAAACATCCAGCAAAAAATACAACCAAATTTTTTTTTTGTCTTATACATTCAAGGATAAACTGAATATTGAATACTAAACTGACATGGATCACTATGGCATCTAGTTTTAATGGTTACTATTTTAGAATTAGTGTCAGAATTGTGACTGAAAGACAAATGCCGAGATCTACCAAAGTCGACCTTTGGGGCTGCATTATTAGGTAGAATTATATTAATATCATTACTTTTACAGTTGTTAATCTTAAATTTGATTGGCAAAGAATAGTATTGCTTAAGTGAACAATTGCATTTGCTGTAAGGCGACGTACAGTGCGTAATTGAAAGGTGCAAATGGCAGTCATTATTCCTAAGCTGATCTAACTTTGAATCTGATAGCCAAGCTCTCTTGATTTGAGGTGAGCAATTCGGAGACTCCTGTTTAGTGAAGTTGGAAGTTATGTTGCTTCGTTCAAAGGAACAACTTGGTTCTGGTGTTATAGGAAGCTCATCAACAAACATGGTTTCCACAGATGAAGAGGAATCAGAAGACTGACTACTCATTGCAGGTATCTTGCAGAAGCTTGTAGTGTGTATAAGGTTAATGCGAGCTGGATAGGGTGGCTCAGAATATCGCTTAGCTGCTCTGGTGTATAATAGAGGTGGGTAGCGATCTGCAGTTCGAATGAAGTCATCATATGTTGGTAGATTGTCAACCGTTGTATGTTCTGAAGTTGGGTACCGAGGAGGCCCTAAGAGTAAAAAAAGATGAACATTTAATGAGGAATTTTTATTTACAGATGAATTTTTACAGTGAACAGAATTTTTATTTTATTTTATAACCGTTGTCGAACAGCCTACCCAAATTTGAATTTAAGGCTGCCAATGTTCAACTCCTTAGCCTTATAATTTTGAACCTAAACCAGTAGACAAGGGAATCTTGCATACATTGGAGAAATAAAATAACTGATATTTTACTGAGGACATTATTTTGGTTACGTGTTCAGTTTTGATACATCATGCAAGTAAAAAAAGAAATTAAAATATAGAAGTAATATAAGCACTTACAATTAGCGAAGTTAAAAAATATGTAAATAAATCTTAAACTAAAAAAGATTTTTTAAAACCATTATTCATAATTACTAAGACTATAAAAATAATTTTTATAATTCCAATTAATTAACTTTATTTTACAGAATTTTTAGATATTCATATTTCAAACATAAGTAGCTGACTTGGCTTTGCATAGGATATTTTTTATCAAAGATCTGTTCATAACAGTTACTAACGAAATTACTTTTTATCAGAAAGTAATGAGCGAAATTCGGAGCAAATTTTTTTAACTTTAGAGAAAAAACGATTCATTTAATATGCGACTCACAACAGCATTCTCGCTACATACGGTTTGGTTGGCATGGCAGCACATGAACTGCAGTACTAGCAATAACGCCATGTGTCGAGGAATAAGAAAGGTATTTTGTTGAATAGCAGATATTTATCACAAAAAAAGTTTTCTTAAAATTTCTTCAAAAAATGTGGAGAAATTAGAGAAAATATAGGTAAACAGGAGATAGTTGTAAAATACAGAGTCTTCGTTACAAAACAGGAGACTTGGCAGGTATGCTCTTAGGTACCCCAGAGGTATTGATTTGTTATGGGAACTTGAAAGATTTTGCGACCATGGCAGATTTAATGTGCACCAGTCACCATTTAATACATGGGGATTTTCCCGCGGCTGGATTCAAACTCCCGTTCTCAGAAACAAGAGTCCAACTTCCTACTAACCAGGCTATCCTGGCCAAAAAGATGAATATAAATTAAATGTAAAGATTGAATTTTGCAACAATTGTGTAATAAAATATGGCAAAAAATTAAATGAAACAATGACAGTTGATAGTACATCATTATCAAGAAAGAAATGCTACACATTGGAACAAAGTGTTTTCATTGTTGAACATAGTAGTTAGAGATCTATTCGCGCAGTTTCCAATTTTGGTGATCAGAATTAGCCAAACATATCATGTGATTTAATGTTATTAGACTTTTTCCTTCAGAGTTTTTTGAAGTCTAAGATTTATGTCAACAAATTTAGGAACCCCTCATTTTGACTCATTTTAACTGAGTGTCGTATCAAGAAAATTCAAGATCATTTATACAAAAACAGTCAATAAAAATTTTGAAGAAAAAAAAAAGTTAATGTAACAGTACCCCTCTCCATCTGATATGCTGTTCATCACATAACTATATATGTTACAAATTTAAAAATAAATAAAATTTCCCAATTTTTAATTAAAACCTGCATTTTCGCAAAACATTACCAGCTTGAATTTAGGGATGCCTTGTTTATAAATTATTTATGTTTATGCAAAAACAATTTTAAAAAAAAATTATTAAAAAATGCAAACATCAAAGTTATATTTTTTAAAAGCAATTTGTATTAACAGTCATGTTAATAAGCAGCATACCTAACATTTCAGTTACCACTTCTTGATGTTCACCATGCTCAGCAGAAGGAACAGTTTTCACACGTTTATATACTAATAAAATTACTGCAGATATAACGACAATCAGGCCACATATACCAAAGGATAAAATTATATGGAAAGAAATCCCAGTTTCTGAAGGAGCAATCTTTTTCTTTACAACAGGTGGGGCGATAGTAGTCACTTCTGTAGTTGGTGCTATAAAAAAAAGCAAAATTAATATTATTCAAAATTTATACTTTAGTTGTGGCAAATCTAACCTTAAAAAACTGTTTATGCTAAAGTATACAACATTTCACCTATATAGAACAGTTCACTTTTATATTGCTTATAATCTTCTGTAAAAAGAAGGAAACATTAATGGTTTTCTTTCTAAACAATTAATAGATAAATTTTTTAGCAATTATGAAGTATTAAAAAGAAATCATTTATGAAGTATTAAAAAGAAATCATTTATGAAGTATTAAAAAGAAATCAATTATGAAGTATTAAAAAGAAATCAATTATGAAGTATTAAAAAGAAATCATAAAAATCATTTAAACTTAAATTAAAAAAATACTTTAAACTGTTAACGGGTATGGCAAATATTTCATCATAGACGAATTACTACTACAATAGACACAACGACATTTTTTATCAACAAATATTATATGCAATATTATGACTATAAAGTAAAAAGTCCCATTGTGAAAAGAGTTGGACAAAAATTTATTCCCCTGTTGTCAGGTTAAAAGCGTGCATACATTGTACAAAAAAGATAATCAGTTAGCAAATTCATTGCATATCTTAACTTCTAATACTTTTGCTTTAACCCTTCATCACTATTTTTGCTTCTATTTGTTTTTTTCTACATTTTTATCTATTCATTCGTTAAAGCAGAAAATTTTTTACAGATATAAAAGATACTTAATTTCTGATTGGTATAGTATTCAATTAAACTGAGTATTGGATAATTATTTTTATGAATTTAAATATTTTCAACTTATTTCACTTCCACAAATGTCTTATAGCAAATGATAAAAGATTAGTGATTTTCATTGCTATTTTTTTTTTTTTTTTTTTNATTTTTTTTTTTTTTTTTGTACAGGGTGAGCCAGTCAAACCTGCATTTTTGAAAAGGGCGGAAGAGCCATGAAAGTGGGCGGAGAGATTTACTAAAATTACCATTGTGTCCCCCACAACTAAGCATTTCAGTCGACATGGAGCAGTGGTCTAAACAACAACGTTCGTTAGCTGTGAAAGTGAACGAACGTTGTTTTTCCAAATCGGGGGATATCCCGAAGTGGAGCAATTTCTTGGCATCCCCAATCGCGACCTTCAACGCTTATTATTGATAGGCGCTTATTCACCGCAGGTGGCCAGTCGACCGACCTCCAACGCTTGGGGAACTCAAGAGGAGAATCCAGTTGGAAATCGAGAGAATTCCTCAGCGTATGCTCCGTGATGTGATGGGCAGTTTCAGAAATCGCCTACAAGAATGTCTCGATCAGGAAGGACAACATCACACCTGCGTTATTTTTAAACAGTGAATGTTGTTTCTTAAATGCTTTTTAATGTAGATTAAGATAGTAACAATAAACTTTTGAGATATCCATCCGTTTATTTTTTACAGTCATTTCAAAAATGCAGGTTTGACTGGCTCACCCTGTATATCAATATATACAATTGGTACAATATTTAAGAAATCATCAGTATATATTCTTGAATAAAACTTTTCATTCTTGCTTAAGACTTAATCATAAGCTTTTTCCTGTTTCTTTAAGTTTTAGTACTTTTCTTTACAAAAAACTACTGAATCATAATGCTACACTTTAATATTTTTAATAAAGAATGGTCAAGGCTATGCTACAAGCAATGATTGTAGCATGGGGTTCTCAAAGTATAAAAAGAATCTTATGAAAAGTGCAGGATTTCTATGCCTTACCGTGCTATTTCAATGATTAAAGGGAGACTTCAAATTGAGCTAGTTAAATGATATAGGTGATAGATAAATTATGAAATAATATGAAAACATACAGAAAAAGCTTTCAAGATTGGGTTTTTGTAATTAGTAATAAAAATAGTATCGTATAAAAAATACCAGATTTAATAACTATGGAGGAATCAAAAGCAATAACTGCCAAAAATTAGACAGAATTATTGCCCTAAAAAGTAAATACTCAAATTCATTATTCAAATTTTCCATATTGTTTGAAATATATCGCAATATTTAAAAACCATTTGAGACTACTTTAAAAGTTCATATTAGTTTAGCTATATGTGCTAGTTCACTGACACAGTAGAGTTTAGCATTATTAACACTGAAAATCAGTTTTAAACAAGTTTGATTTATCAGAGCAATTTTGTTGATGTATTTCAACGTAAGCATCATTTTGCTGAATCCTTTCTAAATTGAGAACATTTTTGGACAAACATAACAGAAAGCTTCATGCTGCTATCGAAGGCATTAATGCAAAACAATTCTAAATTTTCTCCATAAAATTCTGAAAACTTAAAAAGATAAATTTTTCGACACGAAATCATATAAGGAGATCTTTGTAATAAAAGAGAATATTAGGGGCTGTCTGCAAAATTGAGACCATTTAGGTAAAAGATCTACTGGCAGTTCTGAATAAATATCATTAAAAAATCTTTAAGGCTATATGATTACTTAAAACTACTTGATATGGCAATTTTTGGTATCAGGTGACTGTTTCAGTGTGAAATATATATTCTCTGAAAAATACATAATAAACCTATGCACAGCTTTGTACACTTTAGATTCAAAGGGTAAAAAAATTATTAATTTATTAATATTGATTATTGATACATTAAAAAAAAATATTTTCCTAAATTTATTTATTAAATAGATATCAAGTATGGATATATATCAAATTTACAATTTAATTTTACACTCAATAATTAACAACAACAGAAAGAACAAAATAATTCACTGTCTTTGCTCTTTTTGCATCAGTTAATTTAAAGATTATATGGGATGAGTTTAAAGATTATGTGGGTATATAGTTAGGCTTAACTAAGTGTAGTATGATAGGGTATTCTTTTTACTGTGTCAGCTTTAGTAAGTATCGAATGTTCGATATTTTATAATGAAATGTGTAAATAATAATTTACTTGTTTGAATATAGCCCTACATAGTAATTTTGACACTGAAAACAAAATTCCTTTATAATTTAATTTTTTTAAAAGAAGAATAGTAATGGGGAGATAACAATATAACTGACATAGTATACAAAGTATTTTCATGGAAAGCAAAATAATTTCTTTAAAGTTAAATTGAATAGAAATACACGTCATCTATAAACAATAAACACTTTAATTTCCCCTCAAGATATTAATATTTACACTCATTTACATTTAAAATAAACCAAAAACTATTACAGTTTTCCTGTTTTTTGATGAAATTGTGCAAAGTTCAGCAAAGTAGATTCAATATAAAGTGAAACCCAATTTTGTAGAAATAAACATCTACTCGTTGATTAAATAATATGAAAAAATGCAATTCATTAGCATTTATTTTTTTAAATATAATCATGATACATTTATTTAAGAGCGTTTTTATTTCTAAAACAATAATTACATTTGTTTTTCAATGGGATATATACTAATTTTAGAACTATACTCCCTTTATGCCACTCTGTCGTAGAGTGGGTATATCAAAAGATGTTCTTTTGAATGCATTACTGTAAAAAAACAATCGAACAAAATAGATATGTTATGCATTATATTTAATTTTTATAATCCAATATACGAGGGTTGTAAATTAAATAGTGCCAACTTAACCTTGAAACTCACAGAAGGGTGGGCATGCGCAAGTAGGATATGGGAGCGGTAAGGTGGCACTGTTGTCGATGTGTAGAGTGCAGAAATTAGTCGATCTGCTTAGAAGGGTAGTTGTTGTGCGGCGTTAAAGTGAGGAGTTTCGTTTCCATCGCTCTAAAGCATGTTTTCAAAAGGTGATCAGCAGTCGTGGCTTAAAATAGAGGTAGGTCGCCTGTGGCAAAAAATGCAACAGAATGCTATCGAGGATTAGGGGAAGCTTGTGGCGCAAATGCTTTACCGTATAGGACAGTAGCACAATGGGTTAAGGCATCTCGTCTTCTTTCGTCATTAAGCATTTTGAAAACATGCTTTAGAGCGATGTAAACTAAAGTCCTCACTTTAGCGCCACACAATAACTATCCTTCTAAGCAGATTGACTGATTTTTGCACTCTACACATCGACAACAGCGCCACCTTACCGCTCCCAGATCCTACTTGCGCATGCCCGGCCTTCTGTGAGTTTCAAGGTTAAGTTGCCACTATTGAATTTACAACCCTCATACATAAAATGCACCAAAATTTTTGGTAAAATAAATCGGATAGTTTGATTTTAGACCCTTCTATAAAAAAAAGCTTGATTTTATGCCCACTGTACCCCACCTGATCCTATCTAAGATCTGTTAATCTTACACATCAGATGGAAAAATATCATTCTCCAGTATGTAATTATCTAAATTGTAAAAACAATTTTTATAGAATTAAAATACACAAATATTGAAAACTAACATCAAACATACTTGTACATTCTAGTTCATCACTAGCATCAGGGCAGTGCTCTATACCATCACACAATAAACTTGGAGATAGACATCTTCCCTGACAATATGGTAGTTTACGACTGCAATCTGAAAAATAAAGGGTAATCGTACTTTCCCAATTAACAAGCAATTTAAAATGAAAACATTTTATTTATTTAAAAGAATATACTAGAAACAAATTTCTAAGAAAAATTATTACCTAACCCAATTCCACCAATTTGGGCTGGTATTTGTTTAAAACCGTGGGAAAAGAATTTTTATATGTATGTGTAAATTCAGAAATACTAAATTGATAAATGTTGAATTTAAGAGAAATTTTTTTTAGAAATACATGCTCGTGGATTAAAAATTTCATTCTAAAGTAGTTAATAAGAAAATTATTTTAGGAAGCTTTCCCAATCTAAAATTTTATTAAAAAATTGTAAATGCTACTAAGACTTTTTTTAATCAGATAATTAAACTGCAGAACAAGAAATTTCAAAAGGAAATGAAATGATTACGGTACTAAACATTTTTGAGAATAAATAATTTTGTAGACTATTATTCAGTGTAACAGTTAAAACATTTAGTTATTGAATTGTTAATTAGGGTCAAATATATTAAATCAAATGAAAGAAACTGATAAAAAAAAATATAGAAATATTTAATTGTTGATCAAATTTCTTTTCCATAAAATGATTAAGAGCAAAAAATAATGTTGATAAGATCTCATGAATCAAATATTTGTGCACATTTGTGAACAGTTCCTAAATTAAAAATTTGGTTAAGATTCTAAAGTTTTATTATTAATTAAAATAAATAGATTTATCTCTTTGCTTATTTACTTTAAATTAAAATGCTTAGATAGCCAATTTCCAATTCGAAAATTGAGGTAATTTTATATTTTCACAAAATGAACACTTTAACAATAATAATTTTTTAAAAAAAAAAGACAAATTTTTTATTTTAAACTACAATTGCACAAATATTTAGAGCATATTAAGAAAAGTATGGAAGAGTGAGTGTCACACCTAAGTCCAAAAACCTTAAGTAAACCTTAGTCGAAAAACCTTTTTTTTTTTGCCATTTCTGAATTAAACATCAGCATTTCAAGATGACAGAATTAATATAATTAGTTTTTTTGTTGTATAAAAATGGCAAGAGAAGAAAATTAGCAAGCTTATTTATTTCGAATGAAACAGAATTATAAAAGCAAATTCAGGTTAAAAATGAACAAAAGAGTGGAATTTGATCATAAACTATAGAATAAAATACTCAAAAATATGTTGCTTATTTATTATAAAATAATTTTTTTTCTCCATAAAAGCGTTTTTTTTTTCGTCATAAAAAATTACCATTAGAATCTTTTATAATGCATTGCACTTATATGTACAAAAACTTCTCAAAAATCAAGACAAAAAAAAAAAGGTTCTTTTAACTTCTTCTAACAACAGTGCCAGAATCATTAGTTTATAAAAACAATTTTTAAAAAATCTGCAGAATGTTCTATCAGACCTGTATCATTATTAGAAAAATTGAATAAATGAGACTTATTATTTCTTGTCTAAATAAGTCATCTATCAATTTTAACACTAAAATCTAGATTGTTAAATTGCTAAATGTTGACATAAGGTAATTCATTATATTTACAAAAATTCAGATTCTGAAATTTTTTTTAAAAAATAGATGGTCAAAAAATCATAGCAGCAGTTATTTTTTCCAGCATTATGCTACGTTTTATTATATTAATATACTTTACTAAAATTTAAGTATACAATTCTTTGCACTTATAAACAAATTATAGCAAAAATTCTATAAACTTGTGGTGTGAGAGAACTTTTAATTTGATTTGGTAATGAGAATTGTACAGATTAAAATAAGAGGTTTCACTTACTGCCATTATGATATGTGCTATAAACCATTTTAACAGAAGATAACTGATTCAGTGTACCAAAGAATCTTATATAAAGACCTGTGTAAGCAGAAACAGTGACTTCACTTGTAATAGAACTGCAGTTCATACTGGCGCAATCAAAACTTGTAACGATTGGAAACTTTGAATTTCGTCCTTCTCGGAACTCTAGAGATGAATTGGATCCTAAAAATATATTTAGATAATATATTAGCAAAAAGAAGGTTATATTGCTAATGATTGACTAAGCTTTTATAGTGCAAAACCAATAACACTGTATGAAAATTTATTTCATACAATATGTTATAACAGATTTTTAAAAAAAAGTATTTTGTAATATATATGCATACATCTGTACATTCCAGAGATTAAGTCAAACTATTATAGGTAATAATATAAGAAAGAGCTTCTATAATAAAATACAAGCATTCTCATATGTTAAAATACGAAAAGTTTAAGATAAACGCTAAACTTCAATCGAGATACAACCAACATAAATTGATTAAGAGAGCTAATGAAAAGGCAGTCATTTGTTAAGTTTAAAGTTTTTACAACATTGAAAATAGGATAAAAGACACGTAAAACCAGATTATGTAAATGCAGTTGAGTTAAAAATTTAATCTAAATTTTAAACTTTAAGGAAGTTATTTTACTCTCAGAAAAAAATATTGACCATTTGAGATAAATGTAGAGTATAAAAAGAAGCCAGTAAATGAAAGAAACTGCTATATAAGTACTACATCACTCTGGATAAATAACAATTTAATAATGAATTTTTTAATTAAAATACAGTATTTTAAAAAAAAACTAACAATTACTTACTTGGTTTGAATTTTAAACAAAATAAATTCAAAGTAGTTTAAAATTTCTATTAATATTTATAAATTAAAATTTTCATAATTAATTTTTGGTTGAAATAAACCTTGAGTTTACTTACGTAGTAGTTTTACAATTACTATTGCATTTAGAGAGGACTATTTAAACTAAATAAACTACATTTTGATTCTGAAATAACTTTCAACACTATGTAATAAAACAAAAAGGTGAATAAAATCTTAGTGTGAAATAAAACTAACCAGCATCAACTAATGAGATATTAGACACAGTTAAAAGGTATGAAAATTCTTCAGAAAATATAGGAGTTGTGATATGCCACAGGCAGTCATACAATCTGCTTTCTTGAGATTCTAAAATTAATAAACCGCCAAATCCAAATTTGGAACCACCACAATCTGTAATAAATAATTACTAAAATTAAAAATTGAAGAACTTTAAAGCCATTTATATATAACTAATAATAAAGTATTAAGGACCATTCAAATATTAATAAACATATTTTTGGAAATTTTAAATACCCCTCTCCCCTTTGCCGAAAAATAAGAAAACCACGAACCTCCCACCAGTGTTTATGTAAGAAAAGTGCAACTCCCCAAGGTTCTTGATTCAATTTTTACTGTAGTAATCCAGTTTTAGATACAAACTTAAAAAAAAAAAATATTAACTTTGCATTAAACAAAGATTACGTTTTAAATCATTTTATGAAATGGTGAGTCAAATATTCTTTTGGAATCTTTTATGTTCAAAACCTTTGACCTCTGAAACTCTTAAAAGAATTTTTTTTTCTAGTCTCTTCTTTCCCAGAATACAACTTTATTGCACATTAGAAATTTTTTCACCTTTAATTTTTTCATTTTGCTTTTCAAGATTTTAATGTCTTATGTAAGCATTGCTCATGCTCACCCTTCATCAGTAAAAATATCACAACTCCCCCACCCCTCCATTCGGTGTTTAGGGTAATAGTAGAATGATCCCTCAGGTTGTTTGGAAAGTAATTTCGTTTTATAGCAATTAAAATGAAAGACTATTTTCTTATAGCTAATAAATATTTCATTAAAATACATATTGTCCATTCCGGTTCAATACCTTTAGCCATTTTTCTCACAGCAGCATGTTATCACTCCCATACAATGTTCGTTCTTCGCTGGCAAAAAACTAAAACAAGTGATTTTTGACCTCTTTTGCTTTGAACTAGTTTTATTTTACCTCACAATCTCTTGCGATTAGCATTGATGAAAACTCATTTCTTGTCTGCAGTGATGATGCACTTAAAAAAGGAATTATTTTATTTAAAAATTTCAAGACTTTAAAAAGTAAATCACACATGTGAATGCAACAGAATAAATTTCTTTCAGAAAGAATATGAAGACCTATAGGTCGGGCTTTGAGATTAAACCCTAGAGGTTTTCAAATGGTCAGAATTCAAACCAATTCAATAAATTTAATCTCTCACAGATCTCACGATTTGTTGTTTGTGGCTTGAATCTATGCTTTTAATGTGTTTTCATTAGTTTCAACTTGCCTTTCAGAAAGGGTTGCATATTCAACATCAAAATTGCATGATCGAAATTTTTCTAATCAGTTTTGACACAGACCTGTCAATACGCCTTCATGCACATGAATAGCATTTTTACCTTTTCAATAATTAAAAAGTAAAATATGCCGTAAATGCTGCTTTTCACTCTCCATATTTGAAAGGTCTCCAAAAAAAAAAAAAAAAAAAAAAAAAAAAAAAAAAAACTACGGTATAGAATCAATCTACCTTATAAGCAAACTTTGCTACACCAGCTGTCAAAATATGTGGCTTAAGTGCGAAGCGGGCAGTGAAAAAATACAATTAAATCCTCTGTTAGGAAAAAACGAAATTACTTTTCGAACAACCCAATATATACACTATGAAAATGATATACACTACAGCTTTAGAATGATGATGCTATAATCCTAAAAAAAGAGTTTGATAAGAGGATAGCCTAGCTGTAAAACCTACTAATTGTATAAGTTTTTTGATCAGTTACAATATGAGTATATTCCTTTTCAATTTTAGCCTATTAAAATTTTATTTTATTAAAAGAAAAAGTTTACTAAAATGCTTAAAAAGAAATTCTGTTATATTTTCTTTATTTCTCATTTAAAAAAAATAAACAAAGGAAAAAGTTGATGCTTTATAAATGCTCTAAGAAAATGTTTTAATTAAGTGTCTTATTAATTGATAAAAGAAATTAAGTAGAATATCAATTTTGATAAAGTTAATTGTATGAATTATGACCAAAGTAAGCTAAATATAACTGAATTGGAAGATAAACATGCATGAAGATAAGATCCATGGATGCTAACCCATAGCAATATATTTCTGTAGTCTACATTTATACAAAGTTTCCTTTTCTATTGCATTATTACAACAAATAACTATTTTTACATGAAACAGTGATAGTTTGCCGCAGAAATACACAATTAAAAACACTACATAACAAAAAAGTAACACATAAATTGAAATTCAATTTTCTTTCTGACAATTAATTTTGAAATATTTGCTTAAGAGATTTAAAATTTCAGAAAAAGTTCATACAGTTTTATTAAAAAATAAAAAATTTAAGCAAGTACAAATACAACAAAAGGGTTTGCTTCCTAATTGCAAGTTAGGTACCAAAAAATGACAGAGAGTTCACTAGTTGAAATATATATATATATACATATATATATAATATGAATTTAACAAATCCTTGAATATTATTTCCTTGTTAAATTCGCTTTCTTAATTGATTATTCTAAGCAAGACTTTTTCATGCAATTAGTAATCAACATCATGTTTTAAAAATAGATAAAAAGATGCAGACCTTCACTAATATAAGTTTTCCCTTAAAGAAGAGGGATATTCTAAAAAATTTAGCAACCTAATTTGTCAACCTATTATAATTTGGCATATGAGTTTATTCTTTTTTGGCATGTGACATAAATGATAGAGAGAACTTTTCTCTAACAAAAAAGCAAATCAATTTCAGTGTAAATTTGATGCTCACCTAATCTTCAAATAAATAAAATCTTTGAACTTTCACCCGTAACTAGAGCTTCCATTTTATCTCAATTTGTCCATACTGTTTTACTACATATACATAATATTTATCAGTAAATGTCAGTGAATAAAATTGAGAAATGAGTCTTTTCAAAATTTTGAAGCAAGTATTAAAATTCTTTGAAATTAAGCTCCTAGTATTTTGCATTTCTGGAGGTACATCACTAAAAAAATTAACGCATCCTATTTTTTATAAAAATTTTGCTTAAATTCTAATTTTCTTTTTGATTAAAAACATTATTTAACAGTTTGATAATTTTCTATGAAAGAATATAATATACAATTGTAAACAAATTTAATCAGAAATAAGAGTCACATACCTGTAAATGGCTTTGATGCTTTTACATCTGAACCTACAATTACACAAAAAATTTGAATTTCAATAAACAAGATTTTAAATAAACAAGAATGAAATATGAGTAGAATATTAAATTTAATAAATGAGATTTATTTAAAATATGGGTATTGCGTATCACTTGTTTAAAAATATGAATAATTATCAATATTTTCTGGTTACTAATATTTAGTTTAAATAACCTAGAGAAAAAAAAATAATGTAACACACAAGATTCTAATTTAGGTTTACTTATTAAGTTGGCAATTATTAACTTGCAATAAATAATACAAATGAAGTTTTAAAATCTGATTATCGAATAGAAAGTTATCAATATTGCACTTCAAAGGTTATTTAAGGATAATTTAAACATTCCTGATTATAAATAAAAGCCTGACACATCCTTGATGTGCAGCTAACGGTAAAACCTATTGCACTACCAAATACTAAGTAAAGCTTCATTTTGAGATACAAAATTGGAGATATAGAAATTAAAGAAGACCAGCTTTCATGCCACCACTGGGAATAGAACCCTAGTTTAACACAGTGATAGTCCAGTGCCTTAACCATGTGCCATCAAGGCTCAATTTTATAATATTTAACAGAATTTTTTTGATGAATAAAAAACAAATATAGAATAAATATTTTCTTTTTTGAAATTAATAAATTATTTATAGCGTAATTACATAAATTTACATTAAAATGTGTACTTATTCTTCTTAAAATAATCTACATAAATATTTAATGACTTTCAGTTATATTCAATGCTAGATAATTCATAAATTCAAGATAAATTAATAAAAAAAATCTGATTTAAATAATAATGGTTTTTTTAATAATAACAAAATATTTTAACCTTTGTAAATGCTTTTTTTTTTTTTTTTTTTTTTTTTTTTTTTTTTTTTTACTTAGCTGGATTTTACTAGAGAGAACACTTATTGTGAGCTATAACAAAGGTTAATCTTGCTATACTTAATTCACAATTAACAATAAGATATCAAGAAAAAGTATGCAACTTTTTCATGTTCATTTAGAAAATGTCCTTAATAAAAAAAAAAGGTGTTTTCACCCAAAGAATATCAAGATGCACAAAACACATTTTTAAGCAGAAAAAAAAATATTTATAAAAAATAAAATAAAAACTTGCTGACTTACTTTTAATAAAATACGCCACTGCTCTGAAGCCAGAATTTCCAGGCTGTGAGTTTGCTTCAAATTTCAAGGTTAATTCATTTTGCTGAGAAACGAAAACAGGAGGACGAAATACACCACCATAAATTCGATCTGGTATTGTATGATTGTGACCAATTACCTAAAACAAAATAAATGGTTACAGCAGTGAAAATTCTGGGTTTAAAGAGAAGATATATTTAAGATTATGGGAAAGAAAGCAAAACTATCATTAGTGCAAAACGTTTAAAAGACAGATTAATACTAACAAAAATAAAATAAATAATAACTAAACTTAGTCACAACAAATGTTGAATTATAAGCAAAACTCACCTCAATATATGAAGAAAAAGAAATTTGAAAATCCAAAAACAATAGCATTGCACGACCATCTGGGTCATTTGTATGAAATGTGTATTCAGATTGATAATCAGCAGAATATGAATTAGGAAAATATGGAGTTTCTATGAAATGTCCAGAATGGAATGGTTCATTAGGCAGACCTGTAATAATGTAATTATTTCCTGTAAAAAAATATAAAATTTAAAATATAAAAGATCTATAGCAATTATAAAACATACTAGCATTCATAAAAATCTATAAATGCTAATTAACATAGTTTATAGAAAACAATTTTTTACCATTTTGTATTTTTAAAAGATTAGATTAAGGCGGGAAAGAATACTTAAGTTAAATATTAAGAAAAAGGATGTGTGTGAGGTTCATAAAAATCTATAAATGCTAAATCTTTCATAAAAATCTATAAAAGCTAATTAACATAGTTTTTGTAAAACAATTTGTTACCATTTTGTATTTTTCGAACATTAGATCAAGGCGAAAAAAATATATTTTAGTTAAATATTAAGAAAAAGGATGTGTCTCTTGAGGTTCAATTAAACATTCTTATTTCTTCACATTTTTAACTGTAGATAGAATAATCAATTTCGGTAAAATCTTGCTGTTTCTTTGAATAGCAAACTATTTTTCTGTTAGTTCATATAAGTCAGTGAGCAAACAATGTTACAAATTAATAGTTCCACTGTAAAAAAGTTAAATTAAGTTTTAAATTGTAAACCAAATTTGCATTACAAGAATTCTACACCGAAAAACTTATTTGGATTCTAAAATTATTATAAATACACTTTAGAAATGGTTGTTACTGAGTAAATTTACTCAGTATTTATCAAAAATTAAGTCTAAGTAAAAACTTCTTGTTTTATCATTTTTTGTATCATTTGTGGTCAATAATGTAGTTATTTAATCTCTTAAGGGTTATGCATAATATGCCACAAATTTTATGTTTATGCTAGTTCAATAAAAAAAGTATAAATTTTTAGTGCAGATATCTTATAAAAATTTAAACTAGATTTGATAAACCTAACAAAAAAATATTTTAAGGTGCTTAACGATTTCAAATAAGATGATTTCAATGTTTTTACTGAATCTCAAAAATATGTTTAGCTATTATAAAATTTTTAAAATAATATTTTGCTAAAGAAAAAAAAAACCACACAGTAAATAAAGTGATTGTAAAATATATAAGTGGATAAAGCTAATTGTAAAGTAAATAAAGTGAAGTAAATAAAATGAAATAATTGAATATGAAAACCTTTTTCTTCATTTACTGTAATTCTTATGGCTAACATATAAACAACACCTTTTCAAAAATTAATTTATATTAAAAGTAAGCTATAATTATTTTTTGTGACCTTTATTAACAAACATACAGAAATGCAGAGAGTCAGTTTTGATATTAAGAAACTGCATTTGAAGAGAAAGTAAAAATTCAATAAAAATATCATTCCTGTTTAAAGAAGTTGGGTTNTACTTAACGCATTGGAGGAAGGTGAGAGACAAAACAGGTGCTTCAATCCTACAAAAAATTAAAATCCTCTCACGATTGCGTGAAGTCCACCTCCAATGGATCCCTTCTCACGTTGGGGTTCTGGGCAATGACATCGCCGACACTCTGGCTAAGGAGGGGACGAAAGAAAATCTGATAAGTCCAAATTCCCTCACCTTCATGGAGCTGGCATCAAAAAAGAAAAAAGAAGACCTCGCTTCCTGGCTCGTACCCCCCAAACATCACTGGTACCAGAGCACCAGTCCAGGAGGTGCACTCAACATTCGGTGCAACCGCAAGGACCAGACTGCACTTACCAGGCTTATCAGCGGCCACCTTAAGTCCCTTTCTTTTGAGGGTAGTATTAAAATCTACCCTAACTGCCCCAGGTGCCACAACATGCAGGCTTCCCCCCAACATATACTGGACTGTCTAGGTCTGGACAAAAGGGACATTCTTAATAACACACTTATGGTGGCCGACTTCCTCCGGGTGATGAATTTCATGGACATAGTTTAGCCCTGCTAATTTTGGGGATAAGGAAGAAGAAGAAGAGAAGAGAAGAAGTAACTATATTTACCCAAGCAAATATAAAAACATTAATAATTTTGCTGAAACATTTCTTGATTTTCAAACATGTTTTTTTAAGTTACAAGAAATCTTAAAACTTTTACCTTAGTATTTTATCAATAAACTATTAAAATATTTAGCATTAATAAGCAACATGATTAAAATTTATTCAAACCTTAATGCCGAATGACATGCATAAACAATCAATTCATTACATGAATGCACTGCTGAAGCATTAATATGAAGAGATCAAAACTATAGCTTACTTTTTACCGAGAATAATATTACAACACCAAAGGCCATAGAATTCTCATGGTGAAAGTCTATGGCTAGGTAATTGCTTCTTGATTCAAAATAGATGTTCTCTTTATTTTCTCCACAAAATTTTTCCGTATTACCTGGTTCAGCTATTTCGAAGTAGTTACATCTACATATGAAAAATAAATTTATGTTTATGAAAATCTTATGAAATGTGGAAATCTTTTATAAACAGCAAGTTTAAATTTTTTGTGGCAAAAATTAATTAGAATAATGAATAGATTCCAGACTTTTAAAGAATATATTTTGTTTAGACATTCAAAGTTTTAAATCAAAGTATTTTACATTAGAATGATGAAGTGTAGTAAAATCTGAGATAGAATTCAAGTGGTGAGTAGATACAGAATCTAAATCTTATGAAAGTTCTGAGAACCAGTTCTTGAAATTTTCCATACTAATACCAATAATAAAAATAATAAATTCTTTGAAAAGTCAAAACATTTTATGCAGTTAATGTATATAGAAAATATTATAATTAAAATTGATTTTTGTTTTGTGGCTAGAAAGTTGTGATCTGTCCCACCTATTTTTTTAAATTCATTAATTTTGTGGTTTGTTGTGTTATAGGAACTTCTCCAAATACTAGACTTTCGAGTTGGCAGGTACTATGGTTACCTACAGTTATGGGATTCAGCAGGTATACGCATGTCACTTGTTTAAAGGGCGATATTTAAAAATGTTTTATGAATAGATATATAAAAATTGTTTTTTATTCTTAACCCTTTCGCCTCGCAAAGCGCGAAAGCGTGCTTACCGCTGAGGCCGGCAGTCTCTCTAGCGTGTGTCTCCCCAGGGCCGGAGGGTTTTTCGATGTTAAGCCTAATTCCATGAAATTACCGAAATATCAGCGCGTTGTTTAATATTGTTCTGTAGAGTATTTAAGTGACATATGCTTTATATATATTTCTATGGATACTTTATTTACTTAAGTTATTTCTTGTTTAAATGTATATTTTACACATTTTATTTTCATTATAGTGTCACTATCACTACAATCCGAATCTGTTTCAGAATCAATATCTGAAATATTTTGCATAATTTCCTGTATTTCCAGCTCAGTCAAAATTTTTCGACGCTTCGACATTCTAACGGTAAAAAGAAAAAAAATTCAAGCCTGCAAGATCTAATTATCCACTAAAAACTAATCCGACAATCGAAAGTAGCGAGAGAAAAAAAAACTCCCTTACTTACTGTAAATAAATATCACGTGCTAATTTAAAGAGCCCTCATAAAACATTCCCCCCTCCACTCCTTCCCCTAAAAACCACGTGACTGTACTTTCATCTTGAGTAGAAGGTCAAATCTACATGTATCTGAAACCATATGGGCATACAATGCCATCTTTTGGAAGAAATTTCATTTTTTAAAACGTTCCGAAAAGCTGGCACAAATAAGTGACGGTCGGGGGTGAACGAGAAAACTCTCTGACACGCGGGTGTGTCGGCCGGGAAGTGAGCGCGTTTCTTGCTTGCACATATATGTGACAGTCGGCTCGAAAGGGTTAAGTAATGGTTATACATGCATAGTAAAACCTCTCGGGAGCAACCACTCTCTGTTCTACAGTAAAATGGTCGTTCTTAGAGGTTACCTCCACTGATTTCGAAATTGCTGTCGAAGGTACATAATTTTTCACGAACGATTTTCATTTAAGTCAGTGTCAATTTCTTGGTCGGAAGTGCCACTTCCGTTGGCATCACGAAAAGACAGATCTATGAATAAAATTTAGCGTCTATAAAAATTATAACAACTGATAGATATAATTATGAATGATAAAGCTATTTTAAATAAATAAACAATTATGTTTTTTTTTTTAAGTTGGCATTTAATTTTATATCATAAAAATTAGTTAGCATTAAAAGATAAGAGGTTTGCTTGTTTGAGATACTTATTTTTCTAAAATAATTTTTGTTTTTCTAATTTAACCTTCAACCCTAAAAGTAAATCATTGATTGCATCATCTATAGTGCACTCTGACTGCAATAGGAGGTTGTATCATCACAAAGATCTCTCGAGCCTCATACAAATATTTTGAATACATTTTAATCCACTTATTTCTTTTTGTTAAATCTTTTGTTTCGATATTTTTTCGTGTTTCCATATTGACTGTTTCCGAATTTGGTGCAGATGTTTGCCCAGTAGACGGGAGAGCTTTTAATGGACTCCTAAAGGTTTTCTTCAACAGAAAAAATTCTGGGTCTCCCAGAAGTGTCGTTACACAGATGTTGTCTTTCCTGGAGGTTTCACTGTATCAGGGGTAATTGTGAGCCCAAGTCAAAATTCCGAAAAATTTCTTGAGTTAAGCAAAAGAAGAAAAAACGGTTTAAATTGAAAAATCAGAAAAAAATTTCAACTAGGCTCTTTTTCTTTTTCTCAACATTTCTTAATTTACTTAAAATATATTTAAAATTTTACACATACCTATGATGACCTGGAGAAGTAATTAAAATGTACAAATATGTCTTTCTTTCCTGAGTTTGTGATTATAACAACTATTTACTGATAAAAAATTAATATTAATCATGAATATAAGCTTATAAAGAATCTCTCTCGCTCTCTCTTACAAACAAATAAAATAAACTGTGTTTGTTTTTAAGTTCCACCTTTGAAAAATTGATTTCTGGAAACTTCTGTGAACAATGATTTTTTTTAAACATCTGGAACACTGTTTTCACAACAGCGCGAGAATCTCGCCTAATTTTTTCTTTTCTCGCATTAAAAAACGATTAACGCGAGAAGTTCGCGCACTCTATTAATCAATTTTAAAATGCACGAATTTTCGAAAAAATTTCGTCTTTTGCCATTTTGAATAAAATCCGTTTCAATTTTCTTCCTTGGTCTTTCATTATTTTGAACATCAGTCCTTGTTATCTAGCTTCTCTATTTATCAGTATTGTTCAAAACCAGTGCTAACAGCAGAGTACCCCCCTCCCGAACCACGGAACCCCTTTCAGAACACATTTCTCTGCAACCATGTGTTAATCGTAGGTAAGGTTTCTTCATGTAAGACGTTTTAATTTTTTGTGCATGAATGTAAGATGGACAAATACCTTGTTAATACGACATCTTCTACTCCGTAACGGACAAATGAAAATAAAACAAATGTCGGTAGAAACGGTCAAAACAAAACAAA
>NC_092207.1:53911415-54011071 GCF_043381705.1 Parasteatoda tepidariorum | reverse complement strand
AAAAAAAAAAAAAAAAAAGGAATAAGATTCATAGTACAGTGCCATAGTGGAAACTGAATATAATTAATTCTTTTACATTACTGCATAGAGCACCATCTGTTGGATTTTAGAAATTATTATTACTAACATTGAGAAATATAACACCCCTCTCCCCCATGCCAAAAAGTAAGAAAACCACTAACCTCCCACCCATTCCTATGAAAGAAAAGTGCAACCCCTCTAGTTTCTGCTTTCACTTTGATTTTTACTGTAGGTAGTTTTTGATATTAGTTTTTGGGTAGTTTTTGATATAAACTCAAAAGAAAAATAATAACTTTGCATTAAACAAAGTTTACATTTTAAATCATTTTATGAAATTTTGAGTCAAATATGCCTTAGGAATCTTTTGTGTTCAAAATTCTTGACCTCTGAAACTCCTTTAAAGGATTTTTTTTTTCTTTCCCAGAATTTAACTTTAATGCACATTTGAAATTTTTTCCACCTATAATTTTCTTGGTTTGTTTTTCAAGATTTTAATGTCTTATGTAAGCATTGCTCCTGCTCCCTCTCTGTCAGTAAAAACTTGCAAATCAAAACCCCCTCATCCCTCTGTTCGGTGCTTAGGGTAATAGTTGAATGGCCCCTCAGGTAGTTTGGAAAGTAATTTCGTTTTATAGCAATTAAAATGAAAGATTTTTTTCTTATAGCTAATAAATATTTTATTATAACATTATATAATATGTATTTTAAATATTTTATTTAAAATATACATTGTCCATTCCAGTTCAATATGTTTAGCCATTTTTCTCACAGCAGCATGTTATCACTCCTGTAAAATGTTTGTTCCTCACTGGCAAAAAACTAAACGAAATGATTTTTGACTTCCTTTGCTTTGAGCTAGTTTTTTTTATACTTCACGATCTCTTGCATTATTGAAAACTCATTTCTTATCTCCAGTGATGATGCACTTAAAAAATGAATTATTTTATTCAAAAATTTCAAGACTTTAAAAAGCAAATCACACACGTGAATGCAACTGAATAAATTTCTTTCAGAAAGAATATGAGGACCTATAGGTCGGGTGTTGAGAACATTGAGAAAGACCCTAAACATTTCAAATGGTCTGAATTCAAACCAATTCAATAAATTTAATCTCTCACAGATCTCACGATTTGTTGTTCACGGTTTACATCTATGTTTTTATTGTGTCTTCATCAGTTTCAACTGGCCTTTCAGAAAGTGGTGCATATTCAACATCAAAATTGCTTGATCGAAATTTTTCTAATCAGTTTTGACACAGACCTATCAATATGTCTTCATGCACATGAATAGCATTTTTACCTTTTCAATAATTAAAAAGTAAAATGTAAATGCTGCTTTTCACTCTCCATATTTGAAAGGTCTCCAAAAAAAAAAAAAAACTACGGTATAGAATCAATCTACCTTACAAGCAAACTTTGCTGCATCAGCTGTCAAAATATGTGGCTTAAGTGCGAAGCGGGCAGTGAAAAAATACAATTAAATCCTCTGTTAGGAAAAAACGAAATTACTTTTCGAACAACCCAATATATACTATGAAAATAATATACACTACAGCTTTGGAATGATGCTATAATCCTAAGAAAAGAGTTTGATAATAGAATAGCCTAGCTGTAAAACCTAATTGAAGTTTCTTGATCAGTTACAATATGAGTATATTCCTTTTCAATTTTAACTGTTTAAAATCTTATTTTATTGGAAAAAAAAAGCTTACTAACATGATAGAAAATAAATTCTGTTATATTTTCTTTAATCCACATTAAAAAAATTAACGTTTTAAAAAATTGATGCTTTATAAATGTTCCAATAAAATGTTTTATTACTTGATAAAAGAAATTAAGTCGAATATCGATTTTAATAAAGTTAATTGTACGCATTATGATCGAAGTAAGTTTTAGATAACTGAATTGGAAGATTAACATGCATGAATATAAGATGCATGGATGCTAACCCATAGCAATATATTTTTGTAGTCTACATTCATGCAAAGTTTCTTTTTCTATTGCATTATTACAACAAATAACTATTTTCACATAAAACAGTGATAGTTTTCTGCAGTAATACATAATTAAAAGTATTACATAATATAAAAGTAACACATAAATTGAAATTCTATTTTCTTTCAGCCAATTAATTTTGAAATAGTTGTTTAAAAGATTTAAAACTTCAGAAAAAGTTCATTCAGTTTTATTAAAAAATAAAAAAAATTTAAACTAGTACAAATACAACAAAGGTTTGCTTCCTAATTGTAAGTTAGGTACTTAAAAATAGAAGATGGTTCACTAACTGAAATATATATATATATATATATAATATGAATTTAACAAATCTTTTAATACTATTTCTTTGTTAAATTTGCTTTCTTAATTGATTATTCCAAACAAGACTTTTTCATGTAATTAGTAAACCACATCCTGTTTTAAAAATAGATAAAAAGATGCAGACCTTCACTAATATAAGTTTTCCCTCAAAGAAGAGGGATATCCTGAAAAATTTAGCAACCTAATTTGTCAACCTATTATAATTTGGCACATGAGTTTATTCTTTTTTAGCATGTGACTTAAATGATGGAGAAAACTTTTCTCTAACATAAAAAGCGCATCGATTTTAGTGTGAATTTGATGCTCACCTAATCTTCAAATATGACTAAATAAAATCTTTGAACTTTCACCCGTAACTAGAGCTTGCATTTTATCCCAATTTGTCCATACTGTTTTACTACATATACTTAATATTTATCAGTAAATGAGGGGTTAGTGAAAAAATTTGAGAAATCAGACTTACAAAATTTTGGAGCAAGTATTAAAATTCTTTGAAATTAAGCCCATAGTAGTTTGCATTTCTTAATATACATCACTGAGAAAATTAACACATCATAATTTTACATATTTTGTCTAAATTCTAATTTTGCTTTTGATTAAAAAAATTATTCAACAGTTTGATAATTTTCGATGAAAGAAGATAATATACGACTGTAAACATAATTTTAATCAGAAATAAGAGTCACATACCTGTAAATGGCTTTGATGCTTTTACATCTGAACCTACAATTACACAAAAAATTGAATTTCAATAAACAAGATTTTAAATAAACAAGAATGAAATATGAGTACAATAATAAATTTAATAAATGAGATTTATTTAAAATATGGGCATTGTGTATCACTTGTTTAAAAATATGAATAATTTTCAATATTTTCTGGTTATTTAACCAATAATTAGCTTAAATAACCTAGAGGGGAAAAATAATTGAATGAACACACAGGATTCTAATTTAGGTTTACTTATTAAGTTGGCAATGAGTAACCTGCAATAAATAACACAAATGAAGTTTTAAAATCTGATTATCGATTAGAAAGTTATCAATATTGCACTTAAAAGGTTATTTAAAGATAATTTAAACAATTCTGATTATAAATACTAGCCTGGCTTATCTTTGATGCGCATCTAACGACAAAACCTATTGCACTACCAAATATTAACTAAGGCTTTATTTTGAGATACAAAACTGGAGATATAGAAATTAAAGAAGACCAGCTTCATGCCACCACTGGGAATAGAACCCTAGTTTAACACAATGATAGATCAGTGCCTTAACCATGTGCTATCACGACTAAATTTTTATAATATTTAACTCAATTTTTTGATGCATAAAAAACAAATATAGAATTAATATTTTCTTTTTGGAAATTAGGTAATAAATTATTTATAATGTAATTATACAGATTTACATTAAAATGTGTATTTATGCTTCTTAAAATAATCTATATAAATATTTAATGACTTTTAGTAACATTCAATGCCAGATAATTCATAAATTCAAGATAATTTAATTTAAAAAAAACCTGATTTAAACACTAATTGTTTTTTTTAATAATAACAAAATATCTTAACTTTTATAAATGTTTTTTTTTTTTACTTAGCTCGATTTTGCAAGAGGAAACACTCATTGTGAGTTATAACAAAGGTTAATCTTTTTATACTTAATTTACAATAACAGTAAAATATCAAGAAAAAGCAAAGCAACTTTTCGTGTTTATTCAAAAAATGTCCTTAATAAAAAAAAAAGTGCTTTCACCCAAAGAATATCAAGATGCACAAAACACAAGCAGACAAAAAAGATTTATAAAAAAACTTGCTAACTTACTTTTAATAAAATACGCCACTGCTCTGAAACCAGAATTTCCAGGCTGTAAGTTTGCTTCAAATTTCAAGGTTAATTCATTTTGCTGAGAAACAAAAACAGGAGGACGAAATACACCACCATAAATTCGATCTGGTATTGTATGATTGTGACCAATTACCTAAAACAAAACGAGTGGTTACAGCAGTGAAAATTTTGGGTTTAAAGAGAAGATATATTTAAGATTATGGGAAAGAAAGCAAAACTATCATTAGTGCAAAACGTTTAAATGACAGATTACTCCAAACAAAAATTAGTATTGTTCCAAGAGGAATTTAAGAAGAGTTACAGCCATTAATAGATCTTGGTGTGCAAATCAAAACGGCAGCAAAAGACCCATTTTGGCAAAAATATAAAAGCTTACGTTTGAACCCTTTCAAAAATTTCAACACTGATATTTTTGAAATCAGCATCAAAAATATATAATTGTACCAATTTTTATCAAAATCAGAGATAGAGGGTGCTATTTCTAGAAAATTCTGAATCACTTTATGTGAAATGATAAGCTAAAAAAAAACTCATCCCCTAAAGTAATTAACTACAATTTGTTTTAAATATTTTAATCTCTTAATTTTTCATGCTCCTAAATATATTTATATATTGAATATAATACATATTTAAGTGATTGATGTAAACCATTAATATTTTTACACTAACATAAGAATAAATATGAAATAGTTTTATTTGCTATAATTACTGCAAAAATAATTTCCAACAAATTAAAAACCTAGACAGAATTAATTAAACCATAACAGAATTAATTAAAAAGGAAATGAACAGGAGTTAGTAAAGATATGAGAGAGACACTTATATAGCATTCACTCTTCAAATCTTCAGGGACCTTCCCTTTTGGAGTTTCTAAAGAACTTTACTAAAGCAAAGAGAAACTTTGAAAAATAGGCAGTGATGTAATAGTGGAAGATCTTTATAATTGTTCTATTTTATTAACAAACAGTTTGAAGAAGCAAAAGAAAAATAATTGCAGTAATTGAAAGAAAAAAAATCAAATAGCTAATTTATTAAAAAATTTTCATTCTTAAATCAAAGATGTAAATTGGGGCAGAACATTAAATAGGATAACATGTTGTTGTCAATTTTGAGCTGCGTTGGTACTGGCATTCGAGTATCCCGAGCCAATTTTCATTTTGCTATCTTACTCCTCATTTATAAACTTTGATTAATCAAATATTGTTTTATGGTCAATTCTAACCATATTTTGGAATATCATGATTCATTCAGAATCATTTAATTAACTGTTTTTGTTTTGTTATTTTTGTTTTCTATAAAAACTGTTGTTATTCTTAATTAGCTATTTCCTTCAGTTACTGATTATTACCTATGGATAATTACTTATTAAGGTAGTTTCAACCCTCCATATTTTAAACAGGAAAAAAAAATTAATTTATATTTAACCGGAAAACTTATTGAAAATATGAAAGATAAAAACAAATATAAGTAAGAAAATGAAAAATGGTTATTCATGTAGATAAAATTTGGTTATTCATACAGGTTATGGTTATTCATACAGATAAAATTTTGAATTAATTGATTATTCTCAACGTAGTAAGAAAATGAAAAATGGTTATTCATACAGATAAAATTTGGTTATTCATACAGGTTATGGTTACTCATACAGATAAAATTTTGAATTAATTGATTATTCTCAAAATAAGCTAAACTAAGTCACAACATATGTTGAATTATATGCAAAACTTACCTCAATATATGAAGAAAAAGAAATTTGAAAATCCAAAAACAATAACATTGCACGACCATCTGGGTCATCCGTATGAAATGTGTATTCAGATTGATAGTCTGCAGAATATGAATTAGGAAAATATGGAGTTTCTATGAAATGTCCTGAGTGGAATGGTTCATTAGGCAGACCTGTAATAATGTAATTATTTCCTGTAAAAAAATATAAAATTTAAAATATAAATGATCAAAACAATTATAAAACTTACTAGCATTCATAAAAATCTATAAATGAAAAATCTATATAATAACATAGTTTATGGAAAATTTTTTTTTTACCATTTTGTATTTTTCAAACATTAGATTAAAGAGGGAAAAAATATTTTTGTTAAATATTTATTAAGAAAAAGGATGTGTCTCTTGAGGTTCAATAAAACATTCGTATTTCTTAATATTTTTAATTGTAGATGGAATAAGCAATTTCGGTAAAATCTTGTTGTTTTCTCGAATAACAAACTATTTTTCTGTTAGTTTATATTAGTCAATGAGCAAACACTGTTACAAGTTAATAGCTCCACTGTAAAAAAGTTAAATTCCATTTTAAATTGTAACCAAATTTGCATCACAAGAATTCTGCACCGAAAAACTTATTTAGATTATAAAATTATTATAAATATACTTGGTATAGAATGGTTGTTACCCTTAATCAAAAATTGAGTCAACGTAAAAACTTATTGTTTTATCATTTTTGTATCATTTGTGGTCATTAATGTAGTAAATTAATCTCTTAAGGGTTATGCATGGATATGCCACAAGTTTTATGCTAATTCAATAAGAAAAGTATAAATTTTTAGTGCTGATATCTTATGAAAATTTAAACTAGATTTGATAAACCTAACTAAAAATATTTTAATGTGTTTAACGATTTCAAAAAAGATGGTTTCAATGTTTTTATTGAATCTCAAAAATGTGTTAAGCTATTATATAATTAAAGAAAATATTTTGATAAAGAAAAAAACAAACACAGTAAATAAAGGAGTGCATAATAATTGAACATGAAAACCTTTTTCTTCATTTGTTGCAATTTTTATGATTAACATACAAAGATCTTTGCAAAAATTAATTTATTCCCATGGTGTAACCTTTATTAGCAAACATGCAGTAATGTAGAGAGTCAGTTTTGTAGAAGTAAATATATTTCCCTAGCAAGTTACATTTACGCAAGCAAATATAAAAACATTCATAATTTTGCTGAAATATTTTTTGATTTTCAAACATGTTTTTTTAAGTTACAAGAAATCTTAAAATTCTTCATCTTAGTATTTTACTAATAAACTATTAGAAAATATTTAGCCCTAATCAGCAACATGATTAAAATGTATTCAAACCTCAATGCTGAATGACATGCATTTACAATCAATTCATGGCATGAATGCACTGTTAAAGCTTAATCATTAATATGGAGAGATCAAAATTATAGCTTACTTTTTACCGAGAATAATATTACAACTCCAAAGGCCATGGAATTCTCATGGTGAAAGTCTATGGCTAGGTAGTTGCTTCTTGATTCAAAATAGATGTTTTCTTTATTTTCTCCACAAAATTTTTCTGTATTACCTGGTTCAGCTATTTCAAAATAATTACACCTATATTTGAAAAATAAATTTATGTTTATCAAAATCTTATGAAATGTGAAAATCTTTTATAAATAGGAAGTTGAAATTTCTTACAGCAAAACGTCAAAAGATAATTAGAATATTGAATAGATTCCAGACTTTTAAAGCATATAATAAAATATCAACGTTTTAAATCAAAGTATTTCACATTAGAATGATGAAGTGTAGTAAAATCTGAGAGAGAATTCAGGTGGTGAGTAGATAAAGAATCTAAAAATCTTGAAAGTTCTGAGAACCAGTTCTTGAAATTTTTCATACTAGTAATAAAAAACATTAGAAATTCTTTGAAAAGTCAAATATTTTATGCAGTTAATGCATGCAAAAAAATATTATAATTAAAAGTGATTTTTATTTTGTGGTTAGGAAGTTGTGATTAATGTCTATTTTTTTTTAAATAGATTAATTTTGTGGTTTGCTCTGTTATCATAGGAACTTCTCCAAATACAGTAGGGAACCGATTATCCGGAACGATCGGGACCATCGCTATTCCGGATAACTGATTTTCCCGGTTTTCTGAATCGCTACAAAAAGCCGTTTTTTTAATGTTAAACCCAACTAAAAAAAATTTTTTTTTGGAAATAAACCCAACTAAAAAAATTTTTTTTGGAAATAATCTTAAAAAGAAGAAAAAACGATGGAGTAATACACTAATGATTATTTCCAAAATGATGGTAAGGTAAACATCTTTCAAAAAAGAACGAAAAATCCTAAAATCTTATGAGGAAAAAAAAATTTTTTTTTTTTAAATGGCGGGAAAATTTATTGAATTTCGTTCCGGTTTTTTGGTTTTCCGGTTTTCTGATTTCCGGATAACGGGTTCTGCACTGTACTAGACTTTTGAGTTGGCAGATGCTATCGTTACCTTCAGTGATGGGATTCAGCAGGTATACACATGCTACTTGTTTAAAGGGCGATATTTAAAAATATTTTATAAATATATATGTGACATTCCTTAAATGTTCAGTAACTTTAAATCCTAATTTAAGATTCATCCGTAAAAACAATAGAATGTAAATTATATTTCTCAGGAGCATATTAAAAATTATTAGTTTTTTATTCTTAAGCAATAGTTATACATGTACAGAAAAACCTCTCAGGAGCAACCACTCTCTGTTCTACAGTAAAATGGTCGTTCTTAGAGGTTACCTCCACTGATTTCAAAATTGCTTTCGAAGGTACATGATTTTTCACGAACACTTTTCATTTAAGTCAGAGTCAATTTCTTGGTCGGAAGTGCCACTTCCTTTGGCATCACGAAAAGACAGATCTATGAATAAAATTTAGCGTCTAAAAAAATTATAACTGATAGATGTAATTATGAATGATAAAGCTATTTTAAATAAATAAACAATTATGTTTTTTGTTTAAGTTGGCATTTAATTTTGTATCATAAAAATTAGTTAGCATTAAAAGATAAGAGGTTTGAGATACTTATTTTTCTAAAATAATTTTTGTTTTTCTAATTTAACTTTCAACCCTAAAAGTAAATCATTGATTGCTTCATCTATACTGCACTCCGACTGCAATATGAGGTTGTATCATCACAAAGATCTCTCGAGCCTCATACAAATATTTTGAATACATTTTAATCTACTTATTTGCTTTGTTAAATTTTTTGTTTTGATATTTTTTTGTGTTTCCACATTTGACCGTTTCCAAATTTGGTGCAGATGTTTGTCCAGTAGACGGGAAAGGTTTTAATGGTCTCCCCTAAAGGCTTTCTTCAACACAAAATCTACGGAAAAAAATTCTGGGCCTTCCAGAAGTGTCGTTACATAGAGGTTGTCTTTCCTGGAGGTTTCACTGCATTTTCAAACTAAATTATTTCCAAAAAACAAAAAAAAAAAAGGATGAATTATGATTACAATCCTATCACTAAGTCCATTCTATATTTTTAACATAGCACTTTAGTTGTTAATAATTTAAGTATAACAGTTTAAATGACAGAAATAGGTTTAATTTTTTAAACTAATTTTTAATAATGTTACATGAACAATTTTAATTAAAAGAAAACTAGCATTCAAATAAAAAAATACAGATATTCCTTTTTTGAAATTTAGTTTGAAAAGATAGGAAGAAAAAACTTACTGGCATTTCTCAGAGCATGATGGTATTGACATGTTTGACATATGGAGAGCAAAGTGGTAAGCGCCATTTATAGTTTTGAGTTCTATTCGGCATTTGCGCTTAGATTTTCGATACCACTTGTCTATTTCTTTGGCAGTTGTGTTGTAAGTCAGTCTTAATTCTTGTGGTTCATCAGGTTTAATAATGTAGATATACCTGTTACTGGAGCACAATTCTATAAAAGAACAAATTTACAATTTATAAATTTAGATTTCAAACATTTTGTACAAACAAATTTTTAACAACCCAATATATTAATGAGGCATGATTGATATTCAAAGTGATGAGTGGAAGAAAAAAGATGTTAACATTTTAAAATATGAAATTATACATAACAAAACAATCAAGTTTTTGCTGCATATAATTTGGATATGCAAATTGGTCATGTTTCAGACCAGTAGTTGGAAAAGCACATTAAACTTATTAATCAGTGCCCCCATCATTTAAACTATTTATTTGAAAAGGTATAAAACATAACAAAACAGAAAAGAAAACCATTTTGCCCCAGATCCTTTATAATTAGACATAGTTTTTCTTAGGCAAGGGTCAAAATACAAACAGAGGTTACTAAAAGTTTAATGCTATAGAAAAACAAAATTACAATTTATAAATTTAGATTCTAAACATTTTGTACATACAAATTTTTTACAACCAAATACATTAATGAAACATGAGTGATATTTAAAGGGATAAGAAAAAAAGGATCTAACATTTAAAAAAATATAAAACTATACATAACAAAACAATAAAGTTTTTACTGTGCATAATTTGGTGATAAAAATTTGTCATGTTTTACACCGGTGATCAAAAAAGCACAATGAACTCATTAGTGCCATCATTTAATTTAAACAAAACAGAAAAAAACCTTCTTGGAGAAGTTTATAACTAAATATAGAGTTGTATTTCTTAGGCAAAGGGTTAAAACAGAAAATTTCAGAAACAAGAATCTTCTTAACCAAATTTTAGATTTATACATTTCAGAAAATACTTTTGAGAATTACCTTGAATACTTGAATAAGATGATAAGTATGAACAATTGATCACTGTAATTATTGATATCAGCAGTAATACTAATAAAAATCCTAAAGGAATAAAATTCAAAATTCATTATTAGATACAAAGAAAACAAGCATAGATGTGAAAGGTAAAAAACAGACAAAATTTTTCAAAATCAAAATAAATCTCTATCTAAAATAAATGTATTTCGAAAGCATAAACTAGAAATTAAATTTTTTACAAATAATATTTTGATATAATTTCTTTCAATCACTAAACAAAATTGCGTGGAATCTGGTTAGATGTAACTATTAAAAGTTAACACAATAGTTTCAGAAAAGTGACTGGATTATGTTTATAGTTCAAATAGCATATATACTGCTAAATGAGATTTTAGTGCACTAAACTCAATGTTTTTTTTTCTTTTTTAAAAAAAATATTTACTATAATACATACTTAAGATAACAAAATCAAACCTTGCTCGAAAGTGTCTGGTGCATAAACAAAAATTAGGAAGAAGTAAGGTGAAATGGGTGCTTTGTAGTCATAGAATTTATTTGAAAAAGTTAATATTTTTACACCTAAACATTTTCTTACACATAGCTTCACAGATAGGAAGAAAAAAGACTACATTTTTTTTATCGATCTATAACTATTTCACTAAAAAAAAGGATTATTTAAAAAAAAAAGGAGTATGTTGACGTTTTCATATAATAAAAATATAAGTTTTCATATTGTCTTTAACATTAGAAAACATTTTATAAAACAAATCATCACATCAATTATTTAAATAGGATTTTATTTTCCGTTGCAATGCCCAAAGTCATATACACCCTACTTTGTGGTTATGACTAAAAACAAATAGATCAAGGGCCTGTCTAGGTTTTTCTGAAAGGTACCTAATTTGTGAAAATTTTGACATAATTTGTGAAAAATTAAAAATTATATAAAAAAATCAATACAAAAACACGGTAAAATAAAGATTTATTGTTTCTGGGATACAAAAATAAAATTTAAAAAAAAAAGTATTTTATGAACCGTTTTTCCTTAAGTTGAATTTGTGAAACTGCCATTTTACCTAAAATTGAATTTTTGAAGGTACCGCTAAACGGTAGTAAATTCGGCCTAGACAGACCCCTGTAGATGTGTTTGAAATCAAAGGTTAACGTTTCCTTATTAAAATATGTTTCCATGTATGAAGGAGTAAATAAAAGATTCATAAAAAAATTCTAAGGGAGAGAACTATAGATGATATTGGAGAAAAAAAAATGTTTTCATTGCAGTATATAATACTAATTACCATAAAATCAGTGACATTTAATTGAAGAGCAAAACAAAAATAATATTAAGTGGGTACTTCATTAAAAATTGTTTGCCTTGTATCCTTTAGATGTTGAACCAAAGAATTGTGTCAAGTTCGCTACGGGGTAAAGGGAGGAAATACAAGTTTTCGAACAGTTTGTTGCTACCGAATAGGAAAAAAAATGTTGTTGTTGACGTAGGCCATTTAGGCAATGGGGTGCGATTGCTCTTGTTTTCCAGTTGCACCATTTATGGCAAAGAATTAGATTTCAGTCACACACATGTCACATCCGTTTATATGGCGGACCTATTCATTCATCCACAGATCACGATTTTGACTCAAACTAGATCAATCTACAATCCAGTACCCCAAGAGGTATAATTTGTTATCGGAGCAGAGAGGACTTTGTAACCAGAGATTTAACGCGCACCAGTCATAATTTACTACACGGGGAGTCTTCGGCCGGCTGGATTCGAACTCACGTTCTTATGAACGAGAGTACAGCACCCTACCAACTGGGCTATTCTGTTCCTAATTATATCTTATTATTTCATCTTATGGATAGTTGAACTTAGTAACTAAAATTAACTTCACTTACACTTTCTTCCATTTCTTTTTAACCATGCTACCAATTTTAAGTAATCTTATTAAGTCCAAGGAACATTTTTAATCTAATTTCATGAACTTAATAATAAATACTTTGATTTAACTTAAAAAATTAGACATCTTTGATGTGGTTACATAATATATTTAATATAAATACATTAAAAAAGTAAACTTTTTTAATTTGAAAAGTAATATTGAATTGATACAGCTAACAGCTGAAATTTAAAAAAGCAAATTGGGAAACATTTGGAAGCTCAGAGCATTTCTAATACACACCTTCATTATGTACAATCTTGCATTTCATCATACGGATAAGGAACTTCTGAAAAAACATTTTGTTAAAATTAATTGAATATATTGTAAAATAAACTTATTTAAATAAAATAAATCATTGCTATTGCTCAATATTCATAGCCATTCATAGTCTTGATTTAAGAGATACACTGTTCTTGATTTATTTTTTATTTACTGACGATATATGTTACAATTCATGTCCACAAAATTTTAAAATCACACATCATGAATGTGATTTATATATTGTACTTTGTGTTATTATCCAACTTTGGAAGTTGAATGAAATCAATAGCATAGTGTATCGTAAAAGAGTCGTATATNTCGCATTAATAAATATTTATTAAGTATGAAATTTAGTTTTATTTAGTGTACTACTTATTTAGTGTAATAAAAGTTTACTAAACAAGGAGATTTGGCTCCCAATTTTTTTAAAAATTGTTGTAATGTTCATATTTGGCTAAAAAGTTTGCCGACCACTGGCATAGTGTATCATAAAAGAGTCGTATATTTTAAATTAATAATTATTTTAACTACAAATGGAAAGTTATTTAGACATATCACAATTTTAATTTAATATTGCTTTCAAGAATTTCATAACGTCAGAATTTTAATTATCCTTTTGCTTAGGGATGGTACAACAAGCAGACTAGAATGACAGGCTTCATCATGCTAGCCGGAGTAAGCAACGGGTTATTTATGTATAATGGAGGATAGGGAATATTTCGTTAAAACATTTTCAATTTTAATAATATTCTTCAACACACCCATTATTTTATGGGATCACAAGTGCAATGATAATCAAGGACGTAAAGGAAAATTGCATGTGCTGTAAATAAGTTTATACATAATTTGATATCTACCTACATTAAAGGTTTTATTAATAATTGTTTTTAAATAAAAAATATTTTTTTTTTTAAAAAAAAGGTAATAACTTAGCTACAAAGAGTTAATTACTTTTAATAAATACTAAATACCTAGAATATATTTGTAATTATTAAATTTTTTTGTTGCTACTCATAAGATATAATTCTACTTTTATATTATGCCACAAAATATTTCAGAATGAAAGAACCAACAATAGCAAAAGGAAAAACACAAAGTAATGCATGAAATTACGCAGCACTACATAAAAATATATAGAAAAATACAAATGCATGAAAATGATTGAAGCAACTAATGAAAAAAACTATATAAACCAAGACTTTATAAAATCATTACTAACAGAGCATATTTTTACTATATATTTTGGGCATTATTGCATCAAAATTTATTCTACCTGTATGTCACATATATCTCTATATGTATGCAAAGATAACCAAAATTTACTAGTTTGTAATAGAATATAAATTTTTATTGTACACATTAGAGAAAAATTTAAAAAGAAATGTTTTGAAAACTAAAAAAAAACTTTGAACTAACAGGCTTATTTTAAGTTATAAATGCATCAAAAGATTTAAAAAAACAAATTAATTAGTAATTCGTTATAATCATACAAATTTTTAAAAAAAAACTTTTTTATGTAAAAAGAGCAAAAATTATCTTACCAATGTAATGAGTCATGAAGAGCTTCATTGAATAAACCAATGTAAGCTAAACGCTACTATTGTTTGGCAAAGAATTATCTGAAAAGTAAATGTTTGTTTTTCTTCTTAAAAAAACTTTTCAAATATGAAAGCATGATAAAGACTTTAAAACATATTAATAATTTAAAAAAAGTTTAATTTTTTAGAATTTTTTTTTAAAAAATGCTAATAAAATTTTTAAAATTATCTTGTTTTTAAATTAATTCGTATTTATTTTATAACTTTATTTCTGCTTTTATAGCTATTAATTTTTTTTTAATTAGTTGCACTTGCAGTTTTTTCAATCATATAATCAACAGCTCTAAGCTTATAGACCATGGATGTTCTTAGTGGGGAGAGAGGTGGTAGGTATCCCTCAAAATAAATCTCTAAAAGTCCCCCTTAAAATTTCAGACAAATAAAGAAAATTTTCATATTATTATAGTCTATTTAAATTCATCTTTGTGAAAAATAAGAAAGAGATAAAAATAATTAATCTTCTGCAGATAAAAGAAATTTTTTTTAAATGTGAAAATTAGAGAATAATTATGACTGCGTATTTTAATATCACCCTCTATAGAATTAGAAACCTGCAAAGCCTATGTGAAAGACCAAAAATTATAGCAATAACAAAAGCTACATAGCAAAACCTTCAAATTTTAAGCCAAATTCTCAATGTTGCCTAGGTGTATACCAATCTAAAATATTTCAGAGAATAATATTTAAAATTCTTCACCAAATATTAGAAAATTAATTTTTTTTAAATACAATATTTATTCAGATAATATGTCAATTTACAGCATGTTAACTAATGTAGGAAAACAACCAAAGAATTTATTTTAACTGCACTTTTACCTTGATTTTAAAAATCTAATTTCTGTCTTTATTCCAACATTACCAGAACAATCTTTGTATTATGAATAATTTTGTTATATAATTAATGATTTTGTTCACTGATCAAAATAGAACATATAATAAATTTATTTGGCAACAATTGACTACCTTATTCAGACTTGTTCAGGCCAGCTTGGCCAAATGGATTTTAAACTTGACTATCAGTTATACTCTTCTGCGATTTAGTTTCTCACGTTTCACTGCCCAACTAGGCAATTATTGTGGCGTAGATCACGATACGAAAATATCGAGACAGCATTTTTCACTGTAAGTGATAAAATAACAAAAATTTTGAACATTCAGCTAAGCCACGATTTGAATGTCCATTCAATTTAGATTCTCCAGCATAAAATCTGATAGCTCAATTCTTATATTGATAAGAATTTAGTTAAAATTTATTTTATTTTCTAGAATGTGTTTTATGATGAAACAAATGATCCTTTAAGACAAAATATAAAACAGAGACTCATTTAAACCGTCAATGTTTTGAGATAACATATTTTCTGGAACATTTTGGAGATTATGAGAAAAAAAATTTGTTAAAAACTATAATAATTTTTTCTTCCTCTTAATTCCGATATAGTTAGTAATGAGCAGAAGAAGTGACAAATTTAGAGTTAGCAAAGTATTGCTATGATTTGGGGAACTAATGGAACAATCCAAAGATGCGAAATATTTCATGGTTGATAAAGATAAATAAGCAGTTTTAAAAAAGAGTTTATTATCAAGAGAGAGGTTTCTTTAAATCATTTAAAGAAATAAAAAATCGGGGAAACAAAAGTTCGCTTTGAAAACACTCGCGCTATGTGATGATACTTGCTAAATTTCGAAACTTTTATTCTGTTAAGGAAATGTTAGCTTGTAGCTCTATAAGAAATTAGTAGAAATTAATACTATAAAGAAAAACTTAGCTTTTAGCTTTAATCGAAGATAATAAATAACGCTATTTGGTCTGGTTTAGGCGTTCAGGAGTAAAATAATATCGCTACGCGATGGGTCTATTAGGGACAGTACTTCCTTTAAGTCGCATTATTGCTGCATAATGGACTATTGGCGATAATCTAGAAAACACCCCTGAGGATGATTTGCAGACATCCTTCATCCATCACACTTTTGATCCTCTGCAGAGGGGGGTTTGGTTCCCCGCTTTGATAGCCCGATAGCCTGCGTGCGAAGTCGAGCAAGTTGAGTTAGAACAATTTAATGAGAACCGATGCCGTACACCCCCAGTCTCTTCGCTGGCTAATCCAACTGGTCATTCACTCTCACACTGACCGCAGCCAGTGATTCTGGACTTCGGTGTTCTATCTGGAACCAAGTTTACGATCAGTTTACTGAATGAAAAATTTGGTCTGGATTGCCTACCATTTCCTTTAATCTACCCTAGAAGTCCACAATGTTGAGATACCCGAGGACTTTTTGAAAATAACAGGAAGAGATAATTACTAAAAGCCCTAGCAAGAGACTTTACGGACCCATCTCCAGAAAATGTCACCAATTCTTGAAATTTTAAAGTATAAATTTTGCAAATTGATTGATATAAAAATAAATATAAAGTAGAGTCTAAGGTCTAGTCGACTTCAAACTGAAATACTTACATACACTGAAAAAAGAAAAAAAAAGAAAAAGAAAAAAAAAAGGTAGCATAAATGACTAAATAATAACAAAATGCATAACGTCAAAGAACTTCTTGAAGCTCTCACTGGAAAGTTAAAATTAATCCTTTGCCGGTCGCATGCCTATTTTCAGTCACCCTGTCGCTCATTTTCTCGAAAATTATTATTGCAGACTTTACACAGTTTTTAAAATCCCGAAAAGAGATTCAAATCAAATTAACCGAGTTCTTTCTAAAATAATATATTAAACCAACAAGTCTGCAACAACTGTGCTATCAGGAAGTCGCTACCATTTTTTGAGTTCGTAATTTTTTGTTTAGAGCTCTAGGTTGGATGCTTGAAATTTTTCAATTTGTTGACATTTTCAGGATAACAGAATCTCTTTGCAAATCACGTGTTTTTTATTTTTGGGAGAATTTTTTTTCTTTTCTTCGTATTTGGGGATTAAAATTGAAGGTCCTCTAGAATTCGAGAAAAATATCTATTTACTACTTTTTGTAAAATGAATGAGCTACGGCACTAACCATTATTTTATGTTCTACTACTGTCACGCTAACTAGTAAGACAAAAAATTGCGGTGCACTTTTGCATCAAAGATCATTCGAAATAAGGCTATTTTTCTTAGACTTTGACTGTCAAACTGCGTTTTTGATGCACCAAGACTAATAGGTTAGGTTCATATCTGTTTTTTATTAAACGAAGGACATAAGTAAGGGTATTTTATACTAGTATACTTAAACTTATTCCTGAAAATTGAAACAAAAATTCGGTAGCATGTTATCTTGATGCAGTCATTCTTGAGTTACTCGAATAAATGTGTGTATGCGTGCGAGGCGCAGAAATATACATAGGTTAAAAAAAATCTATTTTGGATCACTTTACAGTAGAAAAGCTTAATGAGGATCGATACCGCAAACTCTTGGTCCCTTCGCAGTTTAATGAAACGGTGAACCACTCCACTCACTTACGGCTGCCAGTGATGTCTTACTTTGTTAATCTACTGGGAATCGTGTTTTACGATCGTCTACTGTGGGAGCTAAAATATTGGAAATTTCCTTGTATAATTTAAGTATAATTAACAAGCAAGAGCATGTAAAAATGTTACTGTGACTTCTCAGCATTAAATTCTAAATTATGAAAAATGTTAAAAATTTGTAAATTCTTATTTTATATTATTAAAATGTGTTGTTGTTGTTCATTTACGTCGCACTAGAGCTGCACAATGGGCTATTGGCGACGGTCTGGGAAACATCCCTGAAGATAATCCGAAGACATGCCATCACAATTTTGATCCTCTGCAGAGGGGATGGCACCCCCGCTTCGGTAGCCCGACGACCTGCACGCGAAATTGAGCACTTTACGGTAGAACAGTTTAACGAGGACCAATACCGCACACCCTCGGTCCCTACGCAGGCTGATCCAAGTGGTCATCCACCCACACACTGACTGTAGCCAGTGATGCTTGACTTCGGTGATCTGCTGGGAACCGTGTCTTAACGATCAGTCCACTGCGGGACTTAAAATGTGTAATTAAGTAGATTTTGAAAAAAGGAAATATTTTTGTCACGTCTAAAAAGTGCCACTTACGAAATATGTGTGCGCATAAGGCGGAGTAGTTTTGGTGGTGATAGATTATGAAAATGATGGGGATAGGAAAATAAATTTATCGGAGAAAGATGCAGTTTATATTTTTTTGTATTAGGTCTGGTAAAAAGATATTTTCTATTGAAGTCTACTTTGAAAACATCGTAGATTTTAGTATTTTTGTTTTATTTTAGTTTTGTGTTCTTTAGTATAAGTCAGGAAAAGGTCAAAGAATTAATGGTAGAATAATAGATTATTAATAAAATGGTGATAAATTCTTTTTTTGCACGAATAGGTAACAATTGTAACTTGTATTGATATCAAGTACAGAACTGCAGTTGAAATTTGAGCACTCTAGATAATCGAAAGGTGAAGAGATTTCGTTTGAGGATAAATTCAACATAATAAATCGCGATATGAATTCAACTAGAAACGGTTAGGAAAAGACTAAAACCGGCACAGAGCACCAATAAAATTTTAGACAGCTCATACGGCAGTCGAAATTTTGTCCTTCAGAACAGAGCTCAAGCTAAAATTTGAGTAATCTCGCTAGTTGTAACGTGGTCAAAATCTCGATTAGAGACCAATTTCCTTAGGTTTTTTAATTTGTTTGTAGCCGTCTGAAAACAATTGAAACTCTTGTATTATGATATTAACAAAATCAGAGGATAACAGTTCAAATTCAGTGAAGATTTGAGCATTCTAGTTAGTCGGGATTTTGATTGAAGATAGCGTAATTTCATGAGCACAGAGAATCTAAATTCAGGGAACAATTAAAACTAATTCAGAAATGATTTGAAATTCGCATCCAGCCACCAAACTCCCTCGAAATATGTGTGCTCTAATTAGTCGGAAATTTGAATTTTCTATAGCAAAAATCCATCCACACAGACGCAAAAACGAATCTATAAAAACATCTACAGAAAAAATAGACTACAGAAAATTGAAAATGAGCCGAATAAATTATTGACCATTTTTGAGTATGTTTCAAACCTGGTTCATAGCTACCTTTAATTGCATTCTGAGTTTATAAATAGCTATTATTCGAATTTCATCAAATTTTTAAGAACATTATTTGCTTGTTTTGCAAAAGATTTGAAATATTATTTGCAATCCTTAAAATATAATTTCCATTTCAACGTATACAGATAATTTTACATATATCATTTACGCATTTAAATATAATCTATGTATAGCTGCATTGTACCAATTTATACTTGTACTATTTATTATATGCTTTGCATCATGAATGGTATTATTTAAAATTTTTATACTCAGCATTTCATAGCTATTGTAAATATGAAACTTAGTATATAAAAGTACAACTTTTATTAATATATAACTTTTATATATACCCATTATTTTAATGTTAAATAATATATGTTAATTGTTCCCAAACAAAGTAAATTTTCAACTAAAATCTTTCAGCAATGTTCTTACTATTCGAACTACTTATTTTTTAAATTTTAGGGACAATACTAATTTTATAAATTATATATATGAAGAACTATTACACCATAAGGAGCTTATAATTGTGTAACGATATTAAAGCAATTAAAAGTGAATTTGGAAACGTAACAATGAATGTCATAAAGCAAATTTGAGTTAACGCACTAAGACAATAAAATTAGAGTTGATACGCAAGTTGAAACACTTTATTAAAATTTTGAAAAATTATCGAAAAGTATTGTATGTTAAGATTTTGCATTATGGAGTGATAATAAAATAATTAAATAGTTTATAAGCAGATAACTAAGCCAATAAATTTTACTAAAGCATACTGAGCATGTGCTAAGTGACGACTAAGTTTGATACACAATTTGTAAAAGATAAACAGCAATTGCAAATTATAAGTAATTAATTACTTAAAAGAACTTACCCTGCTTCTAAATAAATAAAAAAAAACCTATATTTAAATAAAATTTGTCTTCTATACGCTTTATTAATATAATTAACCTCCTTCACGAAACAACAGACTTTCCGCCATTTGCAATCTTGGCAAAAACATCATTGCGCATGCGTAATAAGCAAGCGTGATCATAAACAGGTTTTATGACAGAGTTGATATAAAATATAATTCAATGAAAATATTATATGAACGTTATTTCCGTTTTAATAGGAAAAGAGACTTAATTCGTAATGCGTTTAATTCAAATTAGATATTGTAATTAGTTTTCCGTAAAAGATTGGTTAATTTAATGAATTTTCTAATTTGGTAAAACTCTATTATCTAAGTTTAAACATTCAATTTCAAAATGCATCATATTATTTCATAGAATGAAGGAAGTGCTAGAGCATGCGTGGTTGCGAGATTAGTCTTCAGAGCTACAACATAAAGGGACGGAGGTTCGTGTCCCAAAGTTATCAACTAACCCCAGTAACACGGGTACAAAACGTGTTTATTGTTGATACACATACATATCCAGGATTTTAGGTTCAATATCATTAAACTCTCTTGAAATTGAAGAACAGATAGAACAAATTAGAGAGCGGCAGCACGAAGTTACACTCAGGATTATGTCGGAATTCGAACTCGCTATCTCCTACCTTCTGAGCTTTCGACGGAAGAACAATGCCACTTAACCATCGTCGTTCCGTCATTATTCATTCTTCAGAGCTACAACATAAAAGGACGGAGGTTCGTGTTTATTATTGCTACACATACATATCCAGGATTTTAGGTTCAATATCATTAAACTCTATTAAAGTTGAAGAACAGATAGAATAAACTAGAGAGCGTCAGCACAAAGATACACTCAGGGTTATGACAAAATTCGAACTCGCTACCTTCTACCTTCTGAGCTTTCAACGGAAGGGCAATACCACTTAACCATTGTATTTCCGTCATTATTTATTCTTGAGTAAAATAATGAGGCTTCATTATGTATTCTCGAAAAACTGAATTGGAAATTTCTACAGTTAAATATGTCCAACTTCAATGAAGCGCTTGTGTGCTATTCTCATAAGAGTGTCATGATTCTTCCGTTACTTCGGGGAATAAACCTTATCAGGGTTCAACTACGAATAGTGAACTTTCAAAATCACTAACTTTCGCCACTCAAACCATAAATGATATAATCCATAAATGATAAATGACTGCTACTCTCTTTTTTTTTTTTATCATGTCATGCATATTGAATTAGTATAATATTTAATATTGAAAGACTTACTGCATGTTCAAGTTCTTAAAAAAAAAAAAAATTTTATTGCTATTTTAATAGCTGTTTTACTTAACTGGAGACGACATAGCCGTTTCGATTAGTACAAGAACAGGTCTCAACTGTAATATCAGCCAACGATTTCTGCATCTGGACTTACTTTGTTTGTGATCTAGGCTCCTCAATTGTTAAATAACTGTAGATTTTTAAAGTTGTCTTCTGGCGTGCAAATTAAAAGGCCCAGATTCAGACTTTTTCCTTAATGTTTTATGTAACGTTTCCAGATCAGTCTGAAAGAATACACCTTTTTTTATGGTATAAAATTTTTTTTTATCTTAAAATAATTTATATTGAAAGTTTTTGACCCTACCTAGTTTGAAGTAATTTTTGATTGAAATTGCGAGTAACATACACACACACGCACACACACACACAAAAAAAGATATAATAAACTTTGATGTGAGTTCTGAAATTTGTTTACAGTATTTTATGCAGAATTTTGTTCTTCGGAGATAGGGCCATCAATGTTATCAGGACAGAATTGTCCTTCCACACAATGCTCTGAAATAAACAGGTAGAGTGTTCTATTCATGGTGTTGGTGTATGATACAAACACCTGCAAGAACTACTTACAAACACTTGATTAATTTAAAGTCATGTAGCATAAATGATTCATTGGATCTGATATGACTCAAAGCGATAAGATAAAAAAATGGCTAAGCAATAGTTCACTATATGGACTCAACTAAGTGTTTGGCAAAAGGTACATACGTTCCCGAGTGTCCGATTTTTTTTTCTTTTTTTAGAAAATTGAATAGAGTAATTTTATGATTTTATTCATCCATTGATTAATCAGATCAATTAATTTTTAAGATTAGAAAGGTATATGAAGATTGAAAGAATCAAACTCATTGATTCAACTCTAACGATTTAATACTTTGACTTCTTCGTTAAACTATTCTATCGTAAAGTGCTCGACTTCACGTCGGGCTACCAAAGCTGTAGCGGGCAGAGGATTGTGTTGGCATGCCTTCAGATCATCCTCAGAAATGTTTCCCAGACCGCCACCAATGGCCGATTGTGCAACTCTAGTGTGACATAAAGTACCTGTCTACCTTTGACTTGTATATGTTTAATTTTTGATGTGATTTTCCTGATTGAATGGCATTAATTTGTAATGTTTGAGCTAGCAGTTACGAATTCCAGTTTAATCACATATTTACGACCAACTTGGGGACCCTATATTTTAGTCACTTACTTTATATTAAGGATGGTGATTACAAAACGGTTGGTATAAAAAGTCAAACGAAAATGACTAATGACTAGAAATTTATTCAAATTATTGAAAACTACAATCAATTTCTATAAGAATAAAAATTCTTTTCTATCAGAAAAAAAGTTGTTTTTCACATCTTTCAAAACTTGTATCATAGAATCTGTAGTTTTGATGTTTTGCAAGCAATTTATTTGAGATAATGAAGAGGATGAGGTTGTGGACGAAAATATTGCTGTTGCTCTCTNCGCACACTGACCGTAGCCAGTGATGCTTGACTTCGGTGATCTAATGGGAACCGTGTCTTAACGATCAGTCCACTGCGGGACTTCTGCATCTGGACTTACTTTGTTTGTGATCTAGACTCCTTAATTGCTAAATAACTGTATAGTTTCAAAGTTGTCTTCAGACGTGCAAATTAAAAGGCCCAAATTCCAACTTTTTTCTTAATGTTTTATGTAGCGTTTCTGAATCTGTCTGAAAGAATGCACCTTTTTTTTATGGCATTAAAAAAATTTATATTAAAACTGATATTAGAATAATTTATATTGAAACGTTTTTGGCCCTGTCTCCAGTTTGAAGTTATTTTCGATTAAAATTGCGATTAACATGCAAATCGAGAAAAAAAATGCAGTAAACTTTAATGTGAGTTAAGAAATTTGTTTTCCGTATTTTATGCAGGAGATTGGGCCTTCAATGTTATCAGGACAGAATTGTTTTTCCACATAATGCTCTGAAATAAACAGGTAGTGTTGGTAGTCTATTCATGGTGTTGGTGTATGATACAAAAACCTTCAAGAACTACTTAAAGTCATGTAGCGTAAATTTCAGAAACACTTAACAATAGTAATATGAACGTGATGCCTATTCAGTTATGAAGTCTCTTGATCAACTCGCTTAAGGTTAGATTAGGACGACTTAGATTTGTACTTGTGATTCAGTAACAGCCCTAGTGGGCTCTTACTGATTCATTGGATCTGATATAACTCAAAGAGATAATGACATGGTCAAGCAATAGTTCACTATATGGACTCAACTTCGAGTTTAGCAAAAGATACATACGTTCCCCGAGGATCAGAATTTTTTTTAAAAATTGAGTTGGGTAATTTTATGATTTTATTCATCCATTGATTAATCAGATCAATTAATTTTTAAGATTAGAAAGGTATATGAAGATTGAACGAATAAAACTTATTCATTCAACTCAGACAATTTATTTTTGCAAGTCCATCTTATAACGACTTATAATAAAGTTTCCAGTTGACTTTAGGTCTTATTTTATTTAATTTCATCACCGTCGTTAAACAGCCGACCCAATTTTGAGTTTAAGATTACCAATGTTCAACTCCGTAGCCTTGTAATTTTGAACTCGGTCTACCAGACAGGGCAAATCCTGGATCAAATATTGGGAGAAGTTTGCCTTCGTGGAAAACTTTTTTCATGGTACTAACCGGCATTTGCGTTACATGGAGAGAAAAACCACAAAAATCTCCCACTGCTTCTTCTGGCGACAAGGGGACTCTTACCCATGATCCGTCTACCACTGAGGATATTTTATTCCAGCACTGTGATTGGTGCGAACCGGGTGTGAAATTCGGATAGACCAGCCATCGCTGAGATTCGAATGAGGGTCATTGGGAGGCGAGCATCATTGGGAGGCGAGTTATCAACATGGGTCCTGTCCATTATTGCAACTGCCCGATGTTCAAAACTCAGATCTCATGTTTTTTCCTCTTATTCTCTGCAAGTAGAATACAACGACCAATATCCAAATTTTTATCTGAAATGAAAATAAGAACAGTTAAAATAATTAGGGGACCCTATATTTAAGTCACTTACCTTATATTAAGGATGGTGATAACAAAACGGTTGATATAAAAAGTCAAAAGAAAATGACTAATGACTAGAAATTTATTTAAAATATTGAAAACTACAATCAATTTCTATAAAAGTGAACATTCTTTTTTATCAGAAAAAAAGTTGTTTTTCATATCTTTCAAAACTTGTATCATAAAAAAATGTAGTAGTTTGATGCTTTGCAAGCAATTTATTTGAGATAGTGAAGAGGATGAGGTTGTGGACGAAAATATTGCTGTTGCTCTCTCAGAGTTGTATTCTCGTTGAAATCCGCATATTGAAAGCAACACCTTGGACTGCAAAACATGTTCTGTTTCCCACATCGACATTCCATGCAAAAACTGCTCGCTACTCCCATCAAATCCCCAGTTTTGTATGGTACTCCAAGAACATTACAATCACCTGGAATTAAAAAAAATGAACTGTAGTTTAAAATAATATTCTATTATCATTATTATTCGTTACTGTTTCACTCGTCAAAATATTACTAAGTTTTTATGATCCTGCTTTTGTGTGTATGAAAATGGAATCTTGTACTTGAATCTTGTACTATCTGACTAGCTACAGCACTCAAATCTCGTTTGGAGCTATGCACAATTAACAACGTAAGTTTCAATTGTTCCTTAACCACTACAAGCAGAATTTTCGACATATGAAATTGATATCATGATTACCCTCAGGCCAAACTTCCAACCACTTTTCGACTAGCTAGAGCACCCAGATTTTAACTGGAGTTCTATGCTGGATGACATCGCGAGTTTCAACCCTTTCCCGATGATCACCAAGAGCATAATTTATCGATACATTATCGCAAAAAGGAACTTATTGTTAATCAAAATTTTGAAAAAGTTAATTTGGAAACTCCCCCTTCAAATAACGTTCAAATCGTTTGTTCTAAGAAATTAATATTCTGAGAAAACAAAGGTAAGCAAAAACTTTATTAATTGCTTTTTTGCAATAAGAATAGTAATAATAGTTATAGTAAATATAAAATAATAGTAATAGTTAATATAAAAATTGTTGCAAACAATAGATGACTTATTCGCTATCTGAATTTATTTTTATTGTTAGACACTTTAATATATTTTGCTCTTTGTAGAATGAACATGAAGGTAAAATAATTATTGAATATAGTAAAACTAATGTTTCAATCTACCACGAACAATATTTCTATCGAAAATATTATTTAAGATAATCTTTTTAATCGAAGTTCAGCGATATTACTTCAAGGCGTTTTGGTGCCCTAATGTTTGCTGTTTAACTTTTGTTTATGTTCTTTTAGTATTAAGTTAAGTTTGTTTTTAATTTAAACCAAGTATTAATAATTTGGTACAGATAAATAATCCTTTTGCGGGATTTTCGATTGTATTTGTGCAAGAAACAAATTGTGATATAATGATCGGGAGTGTGGGATGAGCAAAGGTTTCGACGAAAACCTTCAATGTTTATTATTATTTTAAGGTTAAGGAATTGCTCGGTTGTTTTTGATTAGTAGTGAATTTTCATAGCAACTTTGAAGAGATACGAGTGTTTTAATTTAATTTTTAAGTGATGCGTGGAATCTTCGTCCTATCCTTTGCGATTTGTTGTCTAGTACTTAGGGAGACTATCATTTTTAGAAGCGCGTTGTTTTGAATAGAGCTCGGGAAAGTTTACTTCAAAGTAAATTTGTTGCATGTGAAAAGTTTTAAAATGATTGCGGTGTCAATTTTTTATTACTATTTTGAGGGAAATAAGTAGGATACACGTTTTATCAGTGAGTAACTTCAATGTGTTTATTATTCTATATATTTTTTCTTGATATTCCTGCTTAAGCGACGTTAAATAGCCTTGTGTGTACATATTGCTATGTTTTTATGAAATTTGTAGGTAATAAGCTTGTTGCTTTCGGGCATGGGATTCGGATGGGTCCAATTTTTGAGGGGGACGAAACTAAGTTACACAGTCAGGATAGTTTTCTAAATTTCACACATAAGAAGAAAAAGGAACTTAAAAGCGTGCGATATACCTTCAAAAATATTATTTATAAATTTCTTGCTTTAAACTTTAACACGTTCACGACGGGGTGACCCACCGGTGGGTCACGCTAGATAGTCTCATCTTGGCAGCGCACCGGAGTAAAAACTGGTAACAAATAAATGTAATTTTTTTTCGGGAATAATAAAAATCAAAAGAGACTTAATTCGTAATGCGTTTANCCGGTGGGTCACGCTAGATTGTCTCATCTTGGCAGCACACCGGAGTAAAAACTGGTAACAAATAAATTTAATTTTTTTGTTTTTTTTCGGGAATAATAAAAATTCATAACTACCAATTGTTTTTAACGGATGCAATTTTCATATTGAATTGCTTCTTTGCCGTGATAAATTTCCTTACAGTGAATTGTTATTGTTAAGAATATTATCTAATATTGAAATAGTTCTTCTACCAGTATTTTCTCTTTTCCCGTACCAGTATTTTCACTTTTCCCGGCATGAACGTGTTAAGGAATTTAAATCGATGATAATTTGCGAATTTTTTTTTTCTCATCTGAAATATTGAGTGGTCTTTTAAGAGAATTCTAACAATTAAGGAGGACACATACCGACTGTCCTTTTCCCGCCAACGACCCATAAGATAACATTTGATAAAGATTTGCAGTTTTTTTTCTTAAATTATGAAATGCATGTTTTGTGTTGTTAAAATATCACTGCAATACGATTTTCGATTATTAACGAGGTTTCGGCATGTGGCGAAAACAGTGCCATTAAAAGTGCGCCAAATGTGGTTCCCAAGAAAGAAAAAAAAATCTCTAGACATAGGATGCGGGCGCATAACAAAACAACTTCAGTAACTTAAATTACAGTTTTGTGTAATAAGAATGCATATTAGAGTGAACATAGAATTTTTTTCCAAAGAAAAAATACAAAATCGTTTTTTTCTTTTAAATATATTTTAATTTATATAGTTCATTTGTTATTACTCATGATAGTTCCTAAAATCAAAATTATTTTTAAGACCCATTATTTTTCTTGCAAATATATGAAGTGTAAAGTTAAATACTTCTTTATTTTACTTTAAGTGTCTTGCATGCTTTTTATGCTGTTATTAAGCACTTCAATTATTAGCAATCGAAATTTTTTCTGTAATCTTTGTAAAATTGCATGCTTTTTTTTCATATTAGGAATGTTTAAATACAACAATAGTAATTTAATTTCCTACGTAAGAGTTTCCACACATTCGTTAAGTTTATTTTTTTTTATAACCTTCGTTGAACAACCGACCCAATTCTGAGTTTATAACAATGATTCCGTAGCCGTGTAATTTCGAACTCAACCCAGAAGACAAGGGAACTCCTGGATCAAGCATCTTGGGACAAACTGACCTTCGTGGAAGATTTTTGAATTTTCGTTATTTTATTTTAATTTTATAATCGGCGTTGAACAGTCGACCTAATTTCAATATTACGGCTATCAATGTTCAACTTCATAGTCCTATAATTTTCAAAATCCAACCCAGAAGACAAAGGAACGCCTGGATCAAGCATTGGTACAAACTAGCCTTTGTGCAAGTCTTTTTGATGGAATAACCAGCATATGCGTTACAGGAAGGGGATAGAAGATTGCGTAGTTATAATATAATCGTTATAATATAGTTTATAATATAGTTTAAATATAGCTTAAATATAATCTCCTCACTTTGAAAAAAAAATTAATTTAAGGAATACAGATTGTGGGACTTAATAAGTAGTTATAAAAGAAAAATAATTTTAAACTTTAACTATATATAACGATAACCTTGCATCATACAACATTTTATAATCTGAAAAATTTTGACGATTTGAATTTTATGATTTACATATAGAAATATCTAATAACTCACTTTTTTTTATTAATATATCTACTCATTTCTTCTATTGCCTTTGACATCAATACAAGCGCAAACTCAAAAAATAAAGATCTCGAACGAGATAAATTTTTCTACAACGCGTAAAAAGTCAATATTTAAAGCAAAAAATTAAAAAAAAAAAATAAGCACTTGAATTTCAATAACTCTTGAAAAAAAGGAAATTTCGAAATAACCCAATCCAGAATACAGGGGAACTCCAGGATCAAGTATTGGGAGAAGTTTGCCTTCGTGGAAAAGTTTTTGATGGAACCCACCTATGGTTAGCCTGATTTTTTTCCTTCAACTCTGTGGTCGATGCGAGACGGGGGCAGAGTTCGTATCAACCACCAGACGCTGGGATTCAAACGTGGGTCACCTCAGAGGCACACGCTCTATCCCCTGAGCCACCGCGGTTCTTGAAGTTTTTGTTTTTTATATCCGGTTTATAACAACGGCCCTAATTCTGAGTTTATGACTACAAATGCTCAACTCCGTATCCTTGTAGTTTTGAACCCAATCCAGAAAACAAGGGAACTCTTGGATCAAGCATTGGGGCAAAGTAGCCTTCGTTGAGAATTTGATGGAACTAACCTGCATTTGCGTTACATGGAAAGAAAAACCACGAAAACCTTCCACAGTTAGTACATCGGCAAGGGCGAAGTTTCTGATGGTAAAATATAGGATTAAAGTTTGATATTTGTCTTATTAGAATGTAAATTTTTTTAAACCTGATGATGATTTCTTTCTGAAACCGCCCCCTAGTTTTCAAAAAAGTGGTACATTGTTAAAAAGAATACGAATATCATACAATCACTAAATCACTATACATTTTTATTACTCTTAATTTTTTCCCCTTTTGTGCTCCATTAAAAATACTTAAATCTTTTTTGAAAACGTCAACATAAAGAATAATGAAGCATATAATTTTTAATCTCTCTTATATGATTTGAATTCCCAGATTTTTTTTTCCTTCCAAATAAGTAGGTCAGAAAACTCTCTATGATGGTTGTTTTAATCAGTAGACAATAAACATTCATTATAAATGAAAATTTGGAATGTTGAAGTTTTAATGTTTAAGTAATTATTATTTTTTATTGTTTAAGTAATAATTTTAAGTTTTATGTTTAATTCTATGCATCGCCCTTAGAATAAGATAGATATTAAAAATAAAACTTCATAATAGAAAAATAGTATCACCTTTCTAGCACTTATTTTATGTCAAACATAATTTGAATTTTGATCCATTTTAACACGATAAAAAAAGCTTGTTCGAGTAGCGTCTTGGAAGCGAGAATTGCCAGTTTTCAGTGTAGAGTACTCCAACATCTATGGACAAAATTTGACCGCGTTCAAGTCCTCTTCCAATTCAGGTTCTCTACGACTGGCTAAAATGCTCAAATAACTGGAGGAGGTTTCGAAGGCTTTGTAGTCTCAGAAAATGAAACTTTTTGCAAATAATATGCTATTTTTTAAATTGTGTTTTTTTAGCACAATTAAATTGTGTTTAACGTGAGTTTAAATTGTGTTTAACGTGAGTTTTCAACAGTTACTTATGACTGTTAGGTCAAGTTTAGCCAATCTTTAGCCAGCGCCCTCTATGTTTATTCTGAACATGGAGCAAAACGTCAATATGGAGAAAAGCTATCATAGTTTTGCGAAAATGAAAAGCGTTTGCAGTCCAGTTTTTTTACATTTAAAAACTTACTCCAATAATGCATTATCGAGGCTCATGAAAATTTGCAAAAAATGGGAATAATGCTTTAGTTTTCATAATTTTGATTTAGGTAGAAAAATATCGCCGAATTGGCGATTTTTTAAAAAAAGTTTCATAACTTTTTACATTTTCTAGTTATTTGTCCATTCTAAATTAAAAAAATTTCTCTACTTGGATTTATCTGTGGATAATTGTATATCTTGTAAGTTTATAAAATTTGTCTTTTTTGGAATTATATGCAAAAAATATTAAATTCGCTTATTCAGAAATCCGGTGAAATCCGCAAAAATTGAAATTAATATTAAGAAGTCCAAAATTCTGACCGCTATGGTATGTTTATTCTAAGAAAACAAATATAATTACAATTTCAAAAAAATATTGTCTAAGAAGCTGTATTTTTCGACCGCAGTAATAATATAGAGAAGGAAAAAAAATGAAGATTTAAAAGTTTTTGTGGCTGCAACGAAACTAAAATTGCTTAACCAGTTATAGATAATTATTATAATATAGATAGTTTTTATCAGTTTGTGCTGAAAAAATTACTCTTTACTAGGCCAGAGAATACCAGCATTGTGGAAGTCTCTTTGGAATTATGCAGTCTCTCCTCAAAAAAAAATATATGTATGTATATATATAAATAAATAAAAAATCATTCTGATTCAGAATTTAAAAAAAAATTCTCACCTAGAGACCTTTTTCTTTTATTCGATTGCTTTAAAAGCTTGTCAGGATGTGAAGAAAAATTTTCAGCGCTTCTTCGTTCCCTTGTATGCTTCAGATGTTCAGGTATTGCTGTAAAATAATTATAATTATAAACAGACTTCGAAAAGTATAATATCGTAAATGTAGCGTGACTTTATGAGGTCTTCGGCTACAGAACCATATTTCTGGGAATTAATTTTTTAATAAGTTTCTATTTTTAAATCCTATATTTTACGCTTGTCTTGACAAAAAGTTTGCAATGGTTTAAATTAATAATTAAAAAAAACGTAAGCAATTACAAAACTGCAACTTTTTATAAGACCATGAACCAATTGAACATTAACATTCAAATTACAACGATTGTCTACTCAACACAATCTTTATACAAGCCAAAGCGCGAAGAACGTGACATCACGCATCGTATCGTAGACTTATTGACTGTGTTGGTCTACCAAAATTCGAATAAGTTAGCTTAAATAATAGTCCTACGAGGAGGATAGAGCTGCATTTATTTCTTTTACCCCTGATGGGACGAAGCATGGCAGACAATTTATAGGAACTCTAAGCTTAAAAGGTTTAGCATTTCATATATCATATCTCACGTTTAAGAACGTAATGCTCTGAGTTAGCCCTTCAAAGCCGTGATGTATTCCTCAAATTGCGCCTGCTCTGTAATTTCAGTTAATGGCAAGTGAAAGTTTTTACCAGTTTTGAAGAAAAATAACCGCTGGTTTATGCTAAGGCCTTAATAAGAGCCAGGCTGACCCTGTGATTGCACCTAGAGAATTTTACAATGACTTAAATTTGATTATTAGAGAGATTTAGCGTTTTTTCGTAGTACCTAACGCATTCATGTACGTATGATATCGGCAAACTCTGTAGAAAAATGAGATTTTTTTTTGTTGAAACTGCACAGATCACACATACGCGAACGTGCCATATCGTACGCTATGTGAAATTGCCAAATCTCTTTACGCAACTTGTGTAAAAATATCGGTACAATTTGTCGTTCATGAATATGAAGGAATTCAAATATTATCTGGTTCTGTTTCGACGTTGACAATTTCTTCTGTTTAGAATTAATTATTAACTTTTGCCGCCTGAAATTAGTAGAATGTCGAATTAATTATTAACTCTTGCCGTAAAAGTATGAAAGTCGTTACATCCTTTAAGTAAAAGCCAAATCCAAGTACAGGAAACAAAATACTTTATTATAAAGTTTAAATTTGAACTTTATAACTAAATACAGGTAATCACACACATACGTCATAGTGCGTTTATAGGGCGAACCCATTCATACATCCAGAGCCGGATTATACCTTTCGTGGGGCCTAGGCATAGCNTTGGAATGAAAGTTGCTGTATCGGTTTGCCGATATAGGCGTTAAATCGATATGTCGCGATATATCGATTTATAGCCCAGTCCTAAGCGTGACTTTATGAGGTATTCGGCTACAGAACCATTTTTCTGGTAATTAATTTTTTAATAAGTTTTTATTTTTAAATCCTATATTTAATACTTGTTCTGACGAAAAGTTTGTAATGGTTTAAATTAATAATAATAAAAAAAACGTGAGCAATTACAAAACTGCAACTTTTTACTAACGGATGCACCAATTGATCATTAACATTCAAATGACAACGTTTGTCTACTCAACGCAATCTTTATACAAGTCCAAGAGCGAAGAATGTGACATGACGCATCTTAGACTTGACTGTGTTGGCCATGGAGACTATAGTATCATCATATAGTACCATCCTTCAACATCCATGGTGTTGGCCTACCAAAATTCGAATAAGTTACAGCTTAAATAATAGTCCTACGAGGAAGATAGAGCTGCATTTATTTATTTTACCCCTGATGGGAACGAAGCTTGGTAGACAATTTACAGAAACTACGATAAGCTAAAGAGGCTTAGCATTAGCATTTCACGTGTCATATCGCACGTTTAAGAACGTAATGTTCTGAGTTGGCCCCTCAAAGCCGTGATGTATTCCTCAAATTGTGCCTGCTCTGTTATTTCAGTTAATGGCAAGTAAAAGTTTTTACCTGTTTTGAAGAAAAATAACTACTGGTTTATGGTAAGGCCTTAATAAGAGCCAGACCGACCCTGCGATTGCACGTAGAGAATTTTACAATGACTTAAATTTGAAAATATAGGTATAATATGATTATTAGAGAGATTTAGCGTAGCATCTAACGCATTCATGTACGTATGATATAGGCAAACTCTGTAAAAAAATGAGGTTGTTTTGTTGTAACTGCACTGCGCAGATCATTCATACGCGAACGTGCCATATCGTACCCCATGTGCGTAGAAATATCGGTACAATTTGTCGATCATGAATATGAAGGAATTCAAATAACAACTCGCTGACAACTTCTTCCGTTTATATTTAATTATTAACTTTTGCCGCATGAAATCAGTAGAATGTCGAATTAATTATTAACTCTTGCCGTAAAAGTATGAAAGTCATTACAGCCTTTAAGTAAAAGCCAAATCCAAATACAGAAAAAAAACTTTATTATAAAGTTTAAATTTGAACTTGATAACTAAATACAGGTTATCACACACATGCGCCACAGCCCGTTTATATGGCAACATGGAGAATTTGTGACCCGACAGATTTAACGTGCACCAGTCGCCATTTACTACACGGGGAGTAGGTGGGGATAGACCTTTACAACTTGGCCCAAACGTCCTATCTTTCAGGTTATCCCGGCTTTCTATTTAGGGTAGAGATACATATTTTTGTTAAAAAATCCGACGCCACTTAATTTTTTTACCACTTAAAACAAGTATATACACTGATGGAAAAATATCCCAACACCAAGAAAAAATTATTGTTGAATAATGAAATTTCTGGTAACATATTTAATTGATTAAAGTTTCAAGATCACAGGTTATTGTAATTAAGAGAAAGACGATGTCAAATGTGAAATACTGGTACATTAATAACCACCAGCCCGGTGTAATCACCAGAATTTTGAATGCAATCATACAAACGGGCATGAATTGTGTAATACAGATGCCGTGTGTCATGTTGTGGAATGGAGTGCCATGCTTGTTGCACTTGATCAGTCAATGCGAGGATAGCTAATGCTCGTTGTGGATGACCTAGTTGTCGTTCAATATTGTTCCATACGTGCTCGATAAGTGAAAGATCTGGTGATCTAGCAGGTCAAGACAACATGTCGATATTTTGTAGAGCATGTTGGGTTACAACAGCGGTGTGAGGGCGAGCGTTATCCTGTTGGAAAATATTCTCTTGAATGCTGCTCATGAATGACAAGAAACGGGTTGAATCACCAAGTAAATTTGCAGTCAAGATGAGTGGAATAACAACGAGAGCGCTTCTGCTGTCATAGGAAATTGCTTCCCAGACCATAACTCCAGTTGTAGGTCCAGCGTGTCTAGGTCAGAATCAGGTCGGTAGTAGATGCTCTCCTGGTCTTCTTCCAACCAATATACGGCTATCACTGGCGCCAAGGCAGATCCAACTTTCTTCAGTGAGTTATAATTCGACATCATTCACGTCTTAAACGGCAGTGATTTAAAGTGGAATGCCAGCTACAGGGAGCTTAGATCGAAGCTGTATTTGAAGTAGCCGATTTGTAACACTTCTTAGTGTCGCTGCAGGTCTAATTGCAGCTAGAATTTCTAAAGCAAACGCAGTACGGCGAACCACAATTATGTGCCGTATCTTCCCTCTGAGTAGTGTTGCAGAAACCGGTCTTCTTGAAGCAGTACTTTCTCTTGACCACTGGTGCCAACAATCATGCACATTGGATACATTTATTTCCAGTCTTTCTGCAATATCACGGGGGAAAAAATCCACGTTCTCGCAGCCCTATTACACGATCGCGTTCAAAGTTAGTGAGGTGTTGATATTGGCTTCTCCGTTTTCTTAAACGCATTCTTCACTAACAGCAACTCACTATGTCAAAATTTAACGACAAATAACGCTTACGAACTGTAGAACACGCATTTAAAACCACCCTGATTTGCATGTTCACAGTGGTGCTACTAGCCTACCAAATTTAGTTTATCTAGCACAGCTCCTTCTTGGTGTTGGGATTTTTTTGTCGCCCATTCGATTATAAGTGTTTTGAATAATACTCACAGCATATATATAGTGTAGGATTACAGTAGTTGGAAACTGAAAATTCTGTGCACCCTTCCGGTGGAGGAGGACAGTTCATCCAAGAGCATTCAGCTTTTCCCAAATGACACAAGCATATGTGACACACGTGGTTTCGAGGGATGCGTTCACCACTTCTGAATGGACGGCCATCAATGATGCAATAATCATTACCCCCTGCAGTATGCTTTATTTCTAAAACAAAATATTCAGATGGATAATAATATGGGTCAAACTTTAACTGTTTAGCTGTTAACTGTTTTATCTGTTTAATTGTTTATAACTGTTTATAAGACCTGCGTTTAACTGTTTATAAGACCTGCGTTTAACTGTTTATAAGACCATGGGAAATAAACTTCCCACCAATTTCATAAATTCTTTAATGTTGATACTATGGGAAGCTTTTTTCCGACCGATAATTGGTGCGGCTATTTTGGGGCAATATTATGAAATTTAGCTGCTGGCCAGACGCCAGTTGAAAAATTTTTAACAGTGACTACTTTTTTTCTTCTTCAAAAAATGAAAATTTTAAACTATTAAATGAACTGCTGGTACTTAATTAAAATTTAAATATAATTTGTGTTGGTTAAAAATTTAAGGCATTTCTTAAAATATGATGAATATCAGAATTTTTTTTAAAAAAGGGAAAATTATTTCGGTGAAACAAAGGTAAAATAAAATAATTTTTATAATATTCTAAACTATTCATAACAATATCATATTCATTAAATATGTAATAATACGACGAATCAACAAAAAAAAATGGCGATTGGGTGGCGACTGGAAGACAATATTTCAGTCGCCATTCGTCATATTCATGTCCCGTGGCCGTTAATTATGCCCTATAGCTGCTATCTGCTGATAACTTCATAAATATTAATGAAGGACGTTGTTTACATAAATGTGAGAGTAACAATAAAGGTTGCATGGGGTCAAGAAAAGAAGTTAATATTATTCTTTAAATTGATGTAATTTTCTCATGCGCTTATGCTTTAGTTCTTTTGGTAATTTCTCATCGAGTTCATTTGTATTTTCAAAAGCAAAATTTATAAATTCGGTTATTTATAAGCACGGAAGTTCAAATGTGTAGTCAATACTTAACAGTAAGTGAAATTTAAAAAATTCCCCACCTTCCCATAAAAATTGGTCTTAAAAAAAACAAATTAATTTCAGGTAATAAGTTAAATGAATTTCTCTTCATTAACGAATCTCCATCTCAAAAATATTTAAACATAACATTACAGAAAAAATCAGCCCTATGAAGGATTATAGTCTCAGTTAAATAGAAATTTTAAGAAACCTAATTAAGATTTCTAATAAACCAAATTTTAAGATTTCTAATAAAAAGAAATTAATTTCAGTTTTAATATGTTTTATTTTTCTGATATTATAGGATCAAATTAGTAAAAAAAGTAAATTTTTTGTTAAAAATACTCATACTAATCGAATGCAAGCTTTTATAAATTAAAAGTAAAGCAATTTCGATTATCATTAAATAAAATAAACAATTATTAATCTCTTTTGTTTCAAGGAAGTCGTTTTTGAATTAACCGAATTTACAGTTGTGAGTAAAACTTTTTTTGTGTACTCCAAATTGAAATATATAAATATATATATTAAATTAATCAAGTGTTCCAAAAGAATATCTTAGTGTTTTAAGTTTGAGTATTATAATTATTTTCCTAAAAGTAATATTTATCTCGTATAGATATCCAATTGCGTAAGAATTTTTTAAAAAATTTTTTGGCCATGTAGCGTTGCTACCACTACAACTATTCAATTTCAATTCACTAGCATATAAGACATGTTAACTTTAAATGAATTCTAAGTGGAGGTTTGAATAAATGACGGAGGGCATCTTTAGTAGATAAGTACCATGACCTAAAACAATTTCAAACTAATTATATCTCAAATAAAGATTAAAGAGACAAAATTATCACCCATTCATCAGGAAAACTTTGAAAAGAACAGGACATACTCTTCGTCTAAAACAAGAAAGTCTTGCTAATATCGCACTTACTTGAGCACCCGATGGAAAACGTAAAAGAGGAAGGTCGAGATTTACTTGGCAATGATAAATGCACCAAGACTTTGCAATGGGAAAAGACAAGAAGACTGGTTCAGGACAAGTGTGCTAGGAAAAAGAGAATTGAGGCCCTATGTGCCAACTGGCGTGAAGAAGATAGACTTATTTAAAAAGCAAATCGGTAGTTGTAAGAATTAGTTAATAAATTATACATACGTTACTGCTACAGTACTCTTTTTATTTCAAACTCAAAGGGGAAGGGACAAAAGTTCGAATTAACAAAATTTAAAAAATAAGCACTAATGAAGGCGTATAAGGGGCAGTAAAAAAAAGAAGAATGTATATGAAGAACGCATAAAATCAATAATGAATATTATGAAAAATATTATCAATTTTTCATATGTAGCTTCGAATAAATTGGTTGAAAAAAGGACTTTTCATGCTTATAAAAAGTTTTTTTTCCGGTGTAATTTACCAAATTAACCAAAAAATTGGTCAAACGTTCGGATTAGTAACAATAGTATAAGTTACCCAGCATTACGAATTATCCATGTCCGAATTAAAAAGATTCTACTTTTTTGTTACATCCCCTACATATTCATCCTTGAATTTTCTTTAACATAAGTCACGAATGTAAATCATGGCTATTACGTCTATTATTTTAAAAATCTTTGCAATGCAGTTACTTTTAGGAGTTTTAAGAAAACATTTTCATCAAATTAGCTTAAAGATTAAAGAACAAGCTTACCTGCTAAGATGTATTTCACGAAAACAACGATGAGAATTAAAGACAATGACATACTACCTACGAAGGCTTTACCAAGTAGATATTATCTTTTAAAGACTCCCTAAAAATAGATATTACATTATAAACAAAATAAATAAATCAAGGATTAAATTTCCTTATAAGGTGTGTCCCTCTAACACTTTTAAAGTCAACTTGACTTATTGGAAGGTAGCAGGAAGGCTTTGGCCATGGTGGTAAACTTAACGTAATCGGTCCTCGTTAAACTACTAGTGCTCGACTTCCGCGTCATCAGTTCGGCAAATGATCGAAATTGTAAAGGTCTGTCTTTGAATCATCTTTAGGGATGTCTCTCAAACTGTCGCCAATGGCCCATTATGCAGCTCTAGTGCGATGTTAATAAAAAGCTACTATTATTCCCCAAGAAAATTCGAAGCTGTATATCATATTCAGTAGACTCATTAGAGCTTTATATGATAATAGCGAACAGTTTCAGTCTATAGTCTTTAGCACAATTAAATGAGCAAATCATTAAAATGTGGGGCTATTAAAATACTACAGTCCTTAGGGGATTAGGAATTAGTAACCAACAATTTTTATTTCCTTCATATATTAATGCGACGGATATATTGACAATAAGCAGAAGTGGCTGTATATTTTCTTATCTTTCTTAATATTATTTTTTTCCTGTCTAGGTGGGGGGGGGGGAAGTTACTCCTTGTAAATATGTTATTGTATGTGTACATATACTTTCGCAACATGCATGTTTTGCACATATTGTGTTTTTTGTGTATATTTACAACACAAAATCAACAAAACTTTATTTCAGTGAGACATACCTAAGTCATACAGTTCACAGAATAAATTAACAAATAAAGCATAGTAACGAAATACTCTGAATAACTTTTGATCTAATGAACAGACCTTCATTCACGGGAACTGAATCTTTAAATCACAGAATCAGACATAAAAAGAATAATTTTTCTACAAAAGCATACGTTTTTTCGACGGATTTGGATCACTGACCATCAAAACATAGCGGCCTTGCTATTAAGACCATATTTTCCGCTATGTGGGAAATTTAGTTCCAATAGTTTGGTCAGGAAAGCGATCACAAGTTTGAACTTACTTTTAGATTTTAATTTTTCGCCATATCTTGAGTATTTTTTGAGCGAATCGAAAAGATAATTTAATGAAGAAAATTATTTTCTATAATTATTTATTATTATTTTTTTTTTAAAGAATAGTCAAAAATATTTTGAATTCTAAGGTAAACGATTTTTTCTTCATTATTTCACAAAATATAATTTCCTATGGCAAAATACAAAATTTTAATGAAATCGATCGAGTAGTTTATTCGAATTGAAAAAAAAAATCGCTTTTAAAATTAGATTTCTCGGAAATTTGACCTATCTTGTTTAAATGATGTTCTTTTAAATGACCTTTAAAATGATTTAAAAAGGTTTCGACTCTATAATTCAAAATATTTTTGACTATTATTAAAAAACAATAACTATTGTTTTCAATAATTCTGCATGGATATTGTTTTCAATAATTCTGCATTGGGTAAACAACAATTTTCGATTTACTTCAAAAGTTAGATATGGCGAAAAAGTTAAGTCCAAAAGTAAGTTCAAACTTTCGACCGCTTCCTGACCAAAACTATTGTAAGCAGATTTCTCAGATTGCGGCTACCCCACATTTTGAACAGAAATACAAATCAGTCGAAAAAAATATGGAATAAATCAAAAACAATTCTTAAATTTTTGAACAATTTACGAATTATATGAATAATTATATGACAATTTATTCCACATAAATGGAATAAATTGTTAGCAAAGAAGACTTTTTATATGCATCAATTGAATTTAAATCAATAGTTTAAAGTGAAGAAAAGAATACCATTTTTACGGCAAACTAATTGATAGAGGTTAGTTTTAAAATCATTTTTTTTTCTATTTTCCTATTTCAACCATTTATTTTGGAATATTTAGAATAATTATTACACATTTACTGGATAGCAAATTATTCTACAAAAGTTATTTATACTCATAATAAATTATTTCTTAACGTATTTCTTATTTAAAATATGAATGCGGAGTATTTTATACTTTAATTTTAGTTGTTAACAGATTTACAAGCAAAGATGATTTTTCTGACTTACCTAACGATATTTGTCCCTTGTAGCTCATGCAATCCACTAGTCGTCAAAAACAGTCAAAGGTAAAATTATATGTACATAAGAATTTCTGCAGCCTTGGGGCTCTTTTTCTTCCAGTTGGTGTTCCAAACATTTTCACACCAAAGTGACCTTGCTATCATTATAGCTTTTGTCACAATGGGCGACGGTAAAAAAAATAGACAAAAAAAGAACGGAAATATTTTCAAAATGATTATATTACGACCGTGAAATCAAGCAGCAACATATCATGGTAAAATATCATCTACAAATGTAACCGTTAAAACAAGAACTACTTCATTAATGTTAAATAATAGCCCGTTGTTTAGAAACAAATGCAATAATTTCCGTTTTATGCATTTGAACGAGTAAAGGCATACGCAATATTTATCTGAAAGTCACGTAATTTTTTATGTAGCGAATGAATTAATTTTTTTCTTCTTTCTTTTCGTGATGATGTTTATGCATATGAGTTTGGATAAAATAAACGATGCGTTAAGAATTAAATTTTTGTGTTAAAATATAGTGTTAAGTTGAGATAAGTTGGGGCTCGTTTTTGGAGGTCCGAGCCCGATGAATTTTAATCCGAGTCCGAGTTTCATAGTATTTCTTAGACTTAGAGCCTAAGACTAGTCGAGATGTATGTCTGATAGCGGCCAAATTTTGCGGTCTCGCTTTTAGGCCTTCGATGCCTATAAACAAGAAAATTAGTCAATTAAACCTTTTTATCACGCAATTAATAAATTTCGCATTTTTAATTACTAATAATTTTTTACTAATGATTTTTAATTACTAATAATTTTTTACTAATGATTTTTAATTACTAATAATTTTTTACTAATGATTTTTAATTACTAATAATTTAATAATTGTACCTAGCGTTTGTATAAGAGTAGGAAGAAAGTTTATGAAAATTTTCTCATTGGTCTGAGCCCGAAATTTTTTTTACACTAAACGAGCCCGCAGTGGGCCGGGGTTGAAGCCAAAGAATATAGATTCTTTGCTGAAGCCATCTCATAGCTAGTGCGAACTGAATTTTCTGATTTTCGAACAAATCAACCATTTTCTAAGTAAATGCATATGAATCTCTCTTCATATTTGTTTTTAAATCACCTTTAATTCTTCAGAATTTATGAATTAAATTTTTTTTCTAATAATTTAAAAAAACAAACAAACTTAGTAATATTTAAAATTATGTAACTATTTTTTTTCCAAATATTTTAAATTATAGTATATTTAAAAAAAATGGTTGGTTATTCCTCGCTTAATTGTATAAGTACGTATTGTATGGCAATCTGTACCGTATTAGTACGACATTTATTGTACGGCAAAACGTTGTTTTAGTTTTCAAGAATATTTATATTATTACATTAATTTTAAATTAAATTCTTTTCAAGTTAGCAGCACAATTGTGCATACAGAGAATTTGACTTTTAACTATAAATTCGTTGTATATTTTTGTAATTTTTATCTTGTTTTATTTCGGCTAAGGTGAGCTTTGAGCTTGAGCCTTTTGATTTCATAAGTTATTTTAAAATATTTTTAGTGGAAAATGCAATTGTAAAATTTGAAAAATATCACTATTTTATATAAATTATTAAACGATACGCCTCTTTAATTTTTTGTTTTAAATACAGAAATCGTTCGTAAGCGAATCTTGTTATAAATATTTCTGAGATCGCTTCAATACAACAGTTTAAGCGAAATTTTGAAAGTTATAAAAAAGCAAGCGATTTTTCTATAGCAATGCAAGCTATAGCTGAAAAGCAAGCAATATTTTTTCTGAAATGATGTGCAATATTTTTTCTGAAATGATGTGCAATAATTTCAGGGCTATAATAGAGACATACATACAAGGAAATTAAAATTTTTGTTTTTTTTATTTTTCACTTTGAAAAAGTATAAATCACAGTCAGTAAATCTATGTTTTTAATGTAGCAAAGGAAGAAAAAAATAAACTACAGCTATATCAAAAATTTTTTTTTCAAACAAAGTTGGTAAAATCTTTGTCTGCTTAAGAAAATTTATTATTCTATATTTCCCATTTTTTTACAATCGGACGAACATTTTAATTTTCTATTAGTATACTGAATTATTATTATACATTTGAATGATAAAATTTCCATTGCTTTTAAATTATGTAGATTATTTAATATGTTAATTATTAATTAAATATATTAGTAATAATCAAAATTTTAGTAACATAGGATAACTATTAATGATAGGAGTGATTGCAATAATGATGGGAAATTTGCTATTGATCAATTCCATCTGTAAATTGATTAAAAAAATACGTTATTCATACGCTTTGAGTTTGTGTGTACTTCAAATTTTTGACATTTGATAATGTATAAAGGAATAACTTTCATAAGTGAAACATTGAAGTAAAGAATTTCAGATTTATAATTATAAAATTTCATATTTATTATTTTATTAGCTCTTTAACCTTCAAAAACCAATTCTCTATACTCTGGTAAATAAATATTTTAATTAAATGCTGTTTTTTCTTAAACTCCAAATTTATTTATTTTACCTTTTATTTTTTTGCTTAATTCAAAAGCTGTCATATTTAAATTTTAAAAAGCTTCGTCGTTTATTTCGAAAAGTTAACCTATGTTTTAATAATTTCACTCATTACCATATATGAATAAAAAGAAATATCTTCCCTTTAACATATATTTTACTTTCATTTCACGAGAGTTTTTAATTTTCAAATAAATGAAATTAGTTTTTCAAAAGAACGAATCGAAATCCTCACCAACCATCATCATCAACAACAAATGAAATGGATTTTTCTCTTTTTCTGTATAAGTAAAATAATTACTTCTCTGACATCGTAATTAAAATGTCTAGATAAATTATTAAAAATTTTCGCTCCCCCGTAAATGAAACTACGGATCAACGATTAATTGTCATTTTACGAAGCAAACGACAATTAATTTTCCTTCCAAAAGTCGTTACAAAACTTCTCTCCAATTTTGAAAGTAATTAAAATACCTTCAATAATCATCCCTACCCGTGCTACTATGTTTAATAACAGTTCTTTAATAACAGTCTAACTTCTTATTGGCATTTATTCGAAACAAAATGCTCGTCTTCTAATGCGAGTATGTAATTAAACAAATCATTAGCAAAGGAAAAATGGCGACATTTAAAAGATTTTCTATTCAAAATTATTGAAGCGGAGATATTTTTTTCGTGTTCTGTCTGTTAAAGAAATTTTCTCTCCCCTTTTTTTTTAAATTTCCGATTCCTTGTTAATACAATTTCTTCATTTTCAAAGAGTTAAAGAAAATACAAAGTTGATGTAATTATTCTCTTCAGAACAACGAATTTTAAAAGTCTGTTCCTTTTATTTATGTATTGTTTTTTGCAAGTGATTTTATATAAAAATATTTTTACAATTATTTCATGTCATTAAAAAGTATCTCGTATTTATTGGATTCGTTAAAATTTTTAAAACGGGGAAAAAATAATTCATGGAAATAGAAGTGTTCTTCCATAATATTAATTCCAAGAACATCTCTAATGTTCTTCCATTTTAAATTTTATGTTTCATTTTCCATTCTGACCCTTATGCGTATTTAAAATTAATGGTTATTGTTTAAAAAAAACATATTTTTTTCTCTTTCTTCATTCTCTTTATCACTTTCATCTATTTAACATTCCATTTCTGATAAAATATTACAAGAACTCTACACGATTTCGTTCTAACTAATTAACATTTAAGAATTTTTATCCTCCTAAAATGCTCGAAAAGTCATCTTAAATTTTTTGTTTTAGAACTATTTCTGACTGAAATTTTTCAACAAAAATTTTAATTTTTAGATGCATGACATTAAGAAATCGCTAACTTTTTTTAATAACAGCACAGTATAACCGAACAGTATACATTCAAAATTTAAAAAAATATCATAAGTTCAATTAACGATAATTCTCAATTTTAGACGTTTGTTTTAAATTCTACACAAATGCTACGATGCTTATTTTGTATTGATTATTCCCAAATAAAAAGCGAATCAGTTTTATTATAATCGCCCAATAAAGTTTTAAAATAATGTTATATCTTGACTGAGATAAAAAGGAATACATTGATTTGACTTTCTTGAGACGTAACTACTCATTCATGCTAAATTATAAAAATCTGAAATATTTTAGAATCTTATTATATCGCAGTCAACAAATCACTCATAAAAACCATTTATATATTGTTTACATTGAACATTTTAGTTGCTCCAGTGATTTTCTCTATGAGGCTGCGAATAAAGTTTATTGTTTTTATAGGATTTGCTATTATTTGTCGTCAATATTGTTAAATTATTGTTATCGAATCATTCTTACTGTTAAGGTATTGTTTATAAATTATTTTTATTGTTTTTTTTTAAGTTATTGTTTTTGAATTAATGTTGCCTTTTATTATTTAACACGTAAAATCTAACTCGATGGATAAGGAGTTTTTTTTTTTTTTTTTTTAATGAAAGTGTTACTTTTTTTAATTTTTTCTTATTATATAACTATTACTTAAGGAACTTAATTGAAGGACATATGCTAAACAATTACTGAAAACTTTCAAATTTTGGTGTTCAAGAAGAATTGAATGTTTAGAACATAAACTCCTGTATTAAGTATAGGAAATTATTTTTTACTGTCAAGTCTTTAAAAAGGACAAATTTTAATGTATGTCTTCACTTTACTCAATATATAGACTCTAAATTTAAAAAGTTAAATTGTTGGTTATTCCTCGCTTAATTGTATANACACAAATAACTTTACTTTACTTTATTACGCACCAAATACTTTTTATTCAACTCTTACACAAAGTTTTCAATCGAGTAATTTATAATACATCTTCATTTTGCTGTACTGCATGTATGTTCTAAAATTATTAGTTAACATCTTTTACAGGCACATAATTTACAAAACTTAAGAGTATTAAAAAACGAAACATTTTTGAAAGCTTTCAAGAAGATATATTTTTTTTCAAAACTAAAAACGATACGCTAACGAAATAGAAAAAAAATCTTAGTTTAATGTCAATTTCACTCTTTCTTCTATACTATCTAGGGGGGAAAAAGGCTTTTTTCTTCCTCTATTTCCATTTACACATACTTTACTATAAAAAGCTGAGTTGATTTGTTTATTATTTCTCTAATTAAATAAACAAAATAGAGAAAGTTAGAAATAATTCAACATTTTTTCTTTCTTTATCCTTTATTACGTCTAAGTAAAAGATTGAAGATGACAGAACTGACGTAAAATGTAATTGCTATTCAAATGTGGGTGGATATCTGCTCTCATTTGTCATTACGATTGTGTAGACATTTAAAGGTGAAACAAAAATGACAAACGTATAATATTAAAATAGTTTCTTTTTCATATCATAGCCGAAAATGGAAATAATTTGCATTACAAGACGTTAAATTTGAGTGAAAAAAATCGTTTGTCAAACATCATTTTTTAACTTCGAAATGATTAATACTTTCTTGAAGGTAAATATATTATTCAGTCAGTTATTCTTATTCGAAAAGCTCTCTTCATTTATTTAAATAACCTTCATCAAATGTAATTTTTTTCCGTTTCTGCAAACGATTTTTTTACCCTATTTATTTATGGTTTCGCAAAAGTATTATGAGTTTTAGTGGCAACGGGAGAAATCTTTGAAAGAAAAAAAAATTAATTTTCCGTATTTGTATTCATTTTTTATCGTAGAATTCGAGAATCAGTTGAAACAATATTTATTTTTCGTATTTACTTTTTCTTTTTTGAGTTTAAATTCATTTCCCCAAAATAAGTTGTTTTTAATGTATTTTGAGAATTGAATCGAATATAAATATGATTTAATATTGTAAGAAATTCAATGTAAGAACAAATGGAAATAAAAACGTTTTTATATTCACTTTTCAATTGCCTTCGAGCAGTTAAAGGAAGAAAAAAAAATTTTTTAAAAGAAAAATACGATATAAACTATGCAAAGCAAAATAATGTATTTTCTCCAACAACATTTCATTTATTTTCGAGAAAGCTTATGTTTTTCTAGAAAATATAAGTAGCTTATCTAAAAATAAAAGCATGATGCTTTTGGAATAAAAATTCTTTTAGCGTAGGAAAACAAATTTAAATGCAAAAAGTTTTTTGTTTATGCATAAATTTTGTGAAACATTTGTTTTTGAACAATGCATTTAAGTTAAAACTATCACGCTCATATAGTTTTCAACTTTGCAATTTTGTTTGTTATTCAAAAACTAAATATATTTCTTCAGAAAATTAAAAATCGAGCTTAAAGTTTTTTAAATGTCATTTTACATCAGCATGTACTTTCGAGTTATTCAAAAATATGTAACGAGATACATTTTATTTGATGAATAGTATTCTTATGTATTTGATAACAGTATTACATATCTGCTTAAGAAACATGCTTCAGTTTTTAAATAACAGTTTTCTGTTATATAAACGCTTTTTTATTGGTACACCTGCTGACAGGTTTTTTTCTGTAAATTTCTTGCAGTGTTTACACAACATTTCATGCTCCATCTACAATAACACTGCATGCTTAAGTTGATGCCAAACAGTTTAGATAGCTAGATGTTATCCGCATTCAAAAGGTAACTTGCTAATTTCTACATTTCTGCTGCTATAGAAATAGGGTGTTAATTTAGATGTATTTGTGTTTTTGATGTGATCACTATCTTACATTTCACTGACACTTGCTCTATTTTGTGTATTTTCTGAACACTATTTTTCTCTATTCAGTTTTTAATGCTCATACTGTTATAAATGAATGCTAGATATTCACGAAATTGTCGTCATTTTTGACGAAACAGTTTCCTAAGGAATGCTCCGAACGAACATTTCATCAAATTTAGAAAAATTCTATCGTAAAGATACAAAGTTTGGCAAAAGCACCAAGCTTAACGCATCGCATCGATAAACTCAATTGGTTTTATTTTATTATGTAACTATCGTTGAATAGTCGACCCGATTTTGAGTTTACGACTACTGATTTTTAATTCCATAACTTTGTATTTTGAATAAAATTCTGAAGTCAAGGAAACGTCTGGCTCAAGTATCGGAAGGTATTTGCTTTCGGACTTATGATGGAACTGACTCCATTTGCGTTACACGGAGAAGAAAACCACGAAAGCTTCCAACGGTTTGCCTGACGGCAAGGGGACTCAAACCCATAACCGGTATATTGAAGATATTTTACGCCAGCACTGTGGTGGTAGGTGTGAGGTGGAATTTGTATCTACCAGCCATCGCTGTGATTCGAACCCGGATTACCTCATAGAGAGGCGAGAGGTCTATCCTCTGAGTCACCGCGACTTAAAAATCTGTATTGTTGTTGTTATACATTCTTTAGTTGTCGAAGAGTATTTAAACCTGTTTAACTAACAACTGCTTGAAAATTCGCACTATCTAACGTTTTTTTTTTTGTGTAGAATAGCAAACAAAGTGTACTTTTTATCATAATTAGTTGTTAATTCTTTTCTCAACAAATGTCTAAATTAATAATTGCTTATACAATATTTAATGTATGCTGTGTTTATATATTAGTTTTTGAATATAATAATTTTTTGAAAAAAAAATAATTTAATTGTGTACTCAATTTTTTAAAATAATTTTCTTCTGTTAGTTGTACGAATTCTCCAGAAAAATCCTAACGCCCTAAGTCCCCGCCCAGTGGGGGGAGGCAGCTCTCACATTGGGAACCTAGGCCCTAAATGAAGTACCTTTTTGCTCCTTAAGTTATGTATTAGCTTTTTAGTACCTAAATTATTATTTTTAATTTCAATTAACGTACACTACAAATATTAGCGTCAATAATATGGCGGTTTTTTACGGTTCCCTAAAACGAATGAGTATCTTTTCGCCATTAAGTTTGCTTTTTAGTACAGTGCGCAAAATAAAAAACGGACCACGCTGAAAAACTTTCAATTTAATGAACGGATCTTTGCATTCTAGGGCTCAATCTTGAAGGTTCAGGAGAGTGACCATAATTATGTAATTTAATTAGTGCAGTCGATATTTTAAGCTACGAAATCTGACACAAAAACGTACTTTCTCTGAATAAACATACCTATTTTTCGACAGATTAAGATTTCTGACCCCCAAAATATAGGGGATAGCTGCAATCTAGGAATTATGGTCCTGAAAGTTTGGACCGTTAATTTTATTTTTTGTATATTTCTCTATACCTGGAGCTTTTTAAGTGAATTAAAAATTTTTTGAACACAATTATAAAATTCGTTTATTTAAAGAAAATGCCAGGCAATTTTTTTTTATAGTCAATATTTTATTTAATAACAGACGAAAAAAGTATGAATTGGAAGGTAAAAAATGTTTGCATCATGCTAAAGAATGTAATTTTACATTGTAAAATACAAAATTTAAGCAAAACCAGTAGAATAATTCCTGAGAAATCGAATTTCAAAATTCGTTTTCTTAGGAACTAATCGACAGATATCGCTCAAATTTTGTCATTTAAAATTGCATATTTTAAAATAATGCAAAAAATTGTATACCTGTCAATTCAAAATTTTTTCGACTAAAATAATAAATATTTACTAAAACCTATTTTTCGCACGGAATTATCTTTGGTTAAACGAATTTTATATTGAGTGCAGAAATTAGCAAAACGTAAAAGTAAAATCAAGGGGTCCAAATTTTAGACAGCTCTCCTCACCAAACTTTTAGGACCATATTTTGATAGTCAAAAATCTTAATCCGTCTGAAAAATGTTTATTCAGAAAAAGTACTTTTTGTGTCTTATTTCGTAATACATCGCCTGCATTAATTAACTAGCATATTTAGAGTCACCTCCACGAACCATTAAGAACGTGCAGATCCGATCATTAGATCAAAAGTTATTAAGATGGTTATTTTTTTTATTCAATTAATACACATTACCAATATTAATTAAGCATCATTAGCGCGAATAAAAGTATAACAATTTTTAATGCTCCTCCTAAATGAATTGTTAAGTCTCCATAAATTTTCATTTTTAGCTCAAACCTTATTCCTGTTGATGTTAGCGAATAGACATGTCCAAACAAGATGCTGAACTACATCCTAGAGTGGAATAAATCAATGAATTGCTGCAATGTGTTGAGAATGGAAACTAGCCGTTTTCACCATTGGGTGATATTTATTACCATTCCAATAGGAACGTATTTCTATCGCTTGCTATTTGATTGATCATTAATGGATTGCCACTGGGCAGGTAAGTGAAGTGACGTCAGCTTAGACATCTTTAAAATATTTTTTTAAAAAAAGGAAACTTCTAATTAAATTTAAAACAATGGCTAATGCTTAACCAATAAAAAAATTCCATGTTTTTTGCTCATAGTAGATTACTCTAATGTCCATAGTGCTTCGGCTGGTTTAACAGTCTATTCGTTTCTAAAAACATTTATTTACATACAGTACCGCTCAAAAGTATCAGTACACCTAGAAACTTATAAAAAAATGGCAAAATTCAAAGCGTCATAACTTCTTTAAAAATGATCCAAAATGCTTCTGCTTTAGCTCATTTTGAAGCTTAAAATCTCTACTTTTATGTACTTTAATTAATATATTTTGCAACTATGTACAATTACACTCTAAACAATCATAGAAAATTGTATTAATTATTTGTGAAGTTTGACGCGATGTACGGGCGGGCACGAAGAGGTTAGATATTGTTAATTTTTATTATACCATTGAAAAATTTGGACTTTTAGCTTTCATTTAAAAAAAAAATTCCAAAAAAACATGTTTTTTGACGAAGTTATTGTCAAATAAAAAAAAAGTTTTTTTTTCAGAATTTAATGATTTTTCAGCAATTATAATGAATTCCGCACAGGAACTATTTAGGTTCGTCCTCCTACCTTCGGTCTTCGATCCATTAACCAGCATAAATCATATGTGGAAAGTCCTTCAAGAGCAGTGGCGAAAAATAGACAAGATAACATTAAAAAAGCTGATTGATCGGATGCCTCGAGTGTGTGCTGCAGTTATAAAAGCGCGGGGAGGATATTTTGAAGAAAGCAAAATATGATGTAAAATATTTTTTCATTATTACATTTTTGTTTTCAAATTTTTTCTGAGAAAAATACGAAAAAATAAATTTCAAAATATTAAATTGTAAACGTTGATTCTTATTTCATTATTATATTTTCCAAAAAAAAAAGTTAAAATTGTTATAATAAATTATGAAATAATATTATCGAGAAATATTAAATTTTAATTTATTTTAATTAAAAAATTTTCATATCATATTATAATTACACTAAAATTCATTACAATTGCTGAAAAATCATTAAATTCAGAAAAAAAAACCTTTTTTTTTTTATTTGACAATAACTTCGTCAAAAAACATGGTTTTTTGGAATTATTTTTTTTAAATGAAAGCTAGAAGTCCAAATTTTTCAATGGTATAATAAAAATTAACAATATCTAACCCCTTTGTGCCCGTACATCACGTCAAACTTCACAAAAAATTAATACAATTTTCTATGATTGTTTAGAGTGTAAATTGTACGTAGTTGCAAAATATATTAATCAAAAACAATTAGAGTACATAAAAGTAGAGATTTTAAGCNAACTTCTAATTAAATTTAAAACAATGGCTAATGCTTAACCAATAAAAAAATTCCATGTTTTTTGCTCATAGTAGAATACTCTAATGTCCACAGTCTATTCGTTTCTAAAAACATTTATTTACATATATATATATAAATAGAGAGAAAATTAATTTTAAGGTATAAGCTCAGTTTGTGCTTATTTGAAAGTGTTAGGAGCAGGTATCTATGTCTAATAAATGGAAAAATTTTCAGGACCGATTTATTAAGATTATAGAATTTAATGCAGCACTACTTTTTTGCTTTATGCTAAAACAAAAAGTTTTCAATTAAATATTATTCAACGCTGGCTATAAAATAAAATTTAATATTATCTAAAGAATAAATCGTTCAGGTACATAGTATTTTACCAAGAATCACACTAGGAGTTTAAATCCAGTTAATGGTTTGTAGTTAGAGATGATATGTTAAATATTTGCATGTAATGTAACAGAACATCGATCATTTGTAGGAGATACCCATTATTCATTAAAAGTAGGAGAATTTTTGGGATTTCCGCAAGCATTGTTAGCACTTATACTAGATCGTACTTTCACATTTTTTAATATAAAAGGGGAAAGAAAAATTGAACGAAAATTTCATTGAAGAATCGACTGTAATTGGTGTAAAACAGCATATGTTACACTGCTAAAAATACCATTTGAGGCATACTTTACACTCACATTTAAGCAGGATTGCTGGAAATTTTATCTACATCACTATTCTGTGTTAGAACATTTTTTACAGCTGCTATAAATTTAAATTTACAGATCAAAAGGCGAGTGAGGACGCCATCCGAGTAAAAAGTTTGCTTTCTTTCACGAAAATGTTTTAGTTTTGAGTTTAAAAAGCACAAGGTTAAGATATCGAGCACCAGATACAGCAATAGTGAAAACACCAAAACCTATTTAATGGCCGCAGTTGAAAAGCACTTAAATGAAACACCTGAGTGTCACCAGGCAATCAAACTGTTTTTGATGTTTTCATCCATACTAGGATATCGGTAGAAATTTTATTACTCTTAATATAAATTTTTAACTTTCTCTTATGCTCATAACTTACTTACTTTATTACTAAGAAGGATTCTAAAATCATCTTTAAAGGACAATAATTACACACCTGTATTTATACAGTGATAAATGAAGACATAAAGCATGCAGACATTGACACAATTTTTTTTATTTTATTTCCATAATTGTATTTTATATTAATACATAAACAACTATTCCATGCACAAGTGGTTTAGAAACCACATGAAATGTGATGGAGGCCAACACTTCACAAAGAATGCATAAAAAATAACAGGAAAAAAAAACTGTATGAATATCACGCATGCATTAAAATAAATTTAAGGTAAATCCAACTGTTTAAAAAGGTTCACTTTTGGTCCACATGAATTGAAATAACTTAGTTTATAAAGTCGATGTGATGACATTCGTATATAACTAATATTTATTTTTTAATCGTAAATTTTAGTAATTTAAGCACAAAAAAAGAAAAAAAATTCTCTAAAAATGTCTAATGAATTTATCATTGTACATGTCATATTTTCTACTAATATAAACAATATTAAACAAAAACAAGCTTTTTTCATATATATTTTTGCAAAGCAGTGATGACTCGTTATATAGGTCACCAAGACCCTAATTAGGATTTTTTTCTTCAAAATCTTCAGTTTTCTTTATTATATATATTCTTTTATCATATATACATAAAGCAAGGAGATCTTTGTACTTACAATTATTTAGTCACACATTACTTGGTTAATTATTTTTTCTGCAAAATTTGAAATTGGTTCAATTGATAATAAACAAAGTGCTTTTGTAATTTTAAATTTTAAAAAAGTTTATGAGCAGATATTACCTTTTTAAGTCATAAGCCACCACTGCAGATGTGAATAAAAAAATGCTCCTTTAGACTGAACTTTAAAGAAAACAAATTTAATAAAGAATTCTATCAGTCAATATAAATGTAGTTAAGGAATAAACTAATTTTAAGCAGTTAATGCATATGATTAATTATATCTGTTTTGTTGCATATTTTCAAATTGCTCACAATCCTGTTTTGATTAGGAATAAAAATATAAAGACAGAGAAAAATCAGATAGGATTTTTACAGTGGATATCATTAACAAATGCAAATATAATATTCCCTTTATCGTACTTCGTGTAACAAACTTCAACAAACAACAGGGAAACAGAACAGTATTGACCACCTGATATAAAGATGATTTTTTTTCCAAACCACAATAGGGCAGCAAAGGAAATTATCTTCCCATGGATAAAAAGAATTTTTTCTTTATACAATAGGGAGGTATGGGGGTGGAAACCACATTATTCACAAAAGTATATTCTGTTACATACAATGTTTACAACATCTAACTACACATATATTTAAAAGAAACATCAAGTGTTCTTTTCCTTTTTGATGAATGTAATGCATTTTGTCACAGTATTCACAAGATTGTCTATGCATTGCAACACAAGCATGAATTATAGATTCTGTCAAAAACACCCTTTTCCTTCAATGCTTTTTTTGTTTAAGCAACAATCAGTTTCTTTTAATAAGCTCTTACATAAAGAGTTCTTCAAGAGTTCGTCCAATCTAATGTATCAATTTTATTGAAGAAATAGATATATTTATATGTATATATATATATATTACACAATTAATCATTATTTATAATTAATACTGAGTTGAGTCAATGCACCCTGTACAAAATGTAACTTTTAATGATCACTCTGCGAGATACAAGATTACTTGACAGTTGAATATGGGTTTGAATTCACTTGCCTTTGTGCTACCCATGTAGCAAACACATCTCTGAAAATGCAAAATAATACAAGGTTAAAAGTAATTCAACAATTTTTTTAATCTATAAATATTATACTCAAGCAAAACATTTTCTAATTAAGTTTTTGGTCACTAAATTTTTCACAATAGAGATATTTTTGCACTTACATAAATGTGAATCAAATTTAAATAAAAAATGGGTTTAGATTTTATATAAGTATATATCTGTCGGGTAAACTATAGCAACCCCCCTCTTCTGCCCGAACCTCACTCAGATAGACGGGGGATACGGATATGAGCAGACATAAGCAAACGCTCTAGTTATGTTATAATGATTTAGTTGTATTGTACGTATTCTTGTCTTGATTTCTTCTTAATAAATATTTTTTAATACCCAGGTATCCAGAGACCTTTGCATGATCACTGGATGTATTATATAGAGGTCATTATTTATAATATGACGATTTACAAAGTTTAGTTAAAGTAAAATAAAAGATACTACTAAAATTTTTTTTTTTATTATTATTTTTTTTTAAAAAAAATTACACATATTTGAATTGAATATGAAAGGCGAAAAAATTTCTAATTCACAGAAAATTGCCATATTAAACTTTTTAATACACTATTGAATAAAGCCAAACAATGTGAATAAAACACAAATGAAGGCATAATAATTTATGCACTATAGTTTTGGATCAATAAACAAAAACCTTTCTCAATGTCAAAATGACAGGGAGAAGTAACAAGACAAACATGTGATAAGGAATTATGCCTTATTGCACTGATGAAACATTGCTACATCACAAGTTTTTCTTGTCACTTTCTCTCATTATGTCTTGATAATGAAGAAAGCTCTTGTTTATACAGGGTGAGCCTACAGGTCTTTCAACAAAAATTAAGCACCTTTTAAGTACTTTTTTAGCACTCAAAAGATATTTTTAAGCACTATATACATTAACAAAATGGAAATTAATTTTCAAAGACTTCACAAGATCATGATAAAATAACTAGTTCTTGACAAAGAACTCTTTTTCTTCATTACATTAGCCATTATAAAATGATCTAGAGATTTTTTGGTTCGATATCAGAGGGTGGAAAATGAAGCTTGAAATTGAGAATAGCTTGCAAAATGCAGCAGAGTTGCACATGAGAGTGGAATAAGCTCATCAAACCCAGCTCAATAGATGCACGCGCGGTCTAGCAAATTTTCATCAAACACGTAAAATGATTGGTGCTTTCATACGCCAAAATGGATTGGGATTGAAGGAATTGTGATAATGTTGAATAGAACAATGTGAAACGCAGGTATTAGCATAAAACGTGGCAAAAATGGACATGGTAAAGAAAACAAATCTCATTTTCGAAAAGGAAAAATTAGGCACTATTTAAAAATACCTAATGAAATAAGCACCTCTAAGGATTTTTTAAAAATGCTAATCACCATGTTATAGAAACAAAACTAAAGTATGCAAATTTTTATGTCTTCATTTAGGTTATTTATGCAGAGCACAAAGTGTCATCTATTTTTATTTTGTCACAATTTGGTCAAAAACATAGGTTTTAATGTTTTTTTAATAAATTCTATCATTAAATAAAAATTGAGTAATAAAATTGTCAGAGGCAAAACACTATGAGACATAGGAAAAAGAAGACTGAATAATTCTAATTAAACAAATATTGTAATCAAAAATAAGTAAAACAAAATAAACCTATTTCAAGTAAAAACGACTCACTTGCAATGGGAAACGACACATTCACTGCTACAGTATTCTCGATCCCAGTCAGGGTTATCAATAGCTGGATTGGAGCAACCGTTTCTTAAACAAGTTGGCAACGAAGACATCATATCTGCATTAACCATATTAGGATGATTTCCAGACGGCATCTGGAATAATACAACGTTTAGAAAAAAATCTAGATGCAATAAAAAAAACTAATTAGGAAGAGAGTGTTAGTTTGAAATAATCTTAAACTTGCTTTAAAAATTTATCACACAAAAAATAAATCTATATTGTAGTTCATAATTGAGGTTACAGTAGGTGAATCTATTGTAACTTCATGATTTCAGAACCAGCACTTTCTAAGAGATAATTTTTATCAGTTCTTTGATGTTTCTATCCCTTAAGCAAGAAGTCATAATTTATCCCTGTCTTCTCGGCATATCAAACCATGTTTTTCCATGTTAAGAGATAGGGAAAAACATTCTCCCAATTTTGCTCATGTGCTAAACCACCAGTGGGCTAATCTTCTTGAGCAATTCTACATGCAACCAAAGTTTTTTTTTTTTTAATTAGGGTTACTTTTATTGAAATTTTTTTTTTATTCTTTTGCTATTAAGAGACAAAGTAAATATAAATACTGATAAAAATTTCCTTTCTTATAATTTGGTGGGCTTAAGGAAATATAACAATAAGCTACATTTATAAACATTTTAGATAAACACTTTTAAAACAAGAAACTTGTAGAGTAACAATCTGAAATATTGACTAACCAATCTCTGAAAATTTTTACATTAAAAATGAAATCTTTAATAAAAAAAAGGTCTGAAATGCAAATAACATGTTTTCAAAATATATACAGAGTATTTGATAATCCTTGCCCTTAATACATATTTCAATAATTCCTAGCCGAAGTATTAATCTACCAACATCAGGGGCTGTATGTAAATTAATATTTTAGCAAAGAAAAGTTTTATCAAAATTTTATAAGTACATGCCGCGGAAAGTCAATTATCACCAAAGATTATTAGAAACATCAAGTTTCAACCAGTAATAACCTGTTTTTGATGTTTCTTAACTTTATCAGATGTGATATGTTAAAAGGATTTTTCTGTACTTAGATATTAAGGGCAGTGATTATGAAATACAAGATTAATTATCACTTACAGTCGCCATGTTCTGGTTGTAGGAAGGGCTGTTAGAAGCTGAGTTGCACATCTGAGGAGGTGAGTTCATAGTCATTTGTGGAGGAACTTGTTGCCTGTTCATAACTCCCATTTGTTGGGGAGGTGACATTTGTGGCTGCATTTGCTGCTGATGCATGTTCATCATGCCATTACCTCCATGCATCACATGTGGTGGACTGGTAGCATTTGTCATATGCTGAGGAGATTGCTGCAAAATGCAACAAATAGACATTTTAATTAATTGATCATGATATGATAACAAATCATAATAATTTTAAGTACTTAATGCAATGAATTGTGACTGTTTCCCTATGATTTTAGAATAAACATTTGCATAAACTAGAATGGAGTTTTATCTACCATGCACCCATACATAAAAATAGGGTTGTAAAGCAGAAAAACAACAAGGTTGAAACTAGGAAAAATTTGACCTGTTTTTAACATTACTGTAAGTAGTTAGCTTTCTCTCAAAACACTTTAAGGTAATTTATTTGACTAAGTAAAAGAAAACATGCTTTCGACTTAGCATGCTACATGACAAATTTTAATTCATGAAATTTAAAATTGCGATCAGACAGTTTAATTTTTTTTATAGAAAAGACATGAGAAACAACAAGGCATGCAGTATGGTGGGTCATGTTAAGCCATATACAATAAAATGATTCAACTTATCCAGCTGTACATGACACATCATGAAGAAACAACAATTAAAAAAAAAAGTTGCCTTTAAGAGTAAATCTGATTTTAAAAAAGTTCTTTAAATATTCTTGAATTTTCTTCGAGAAACCCGTTTTGTATAAGAGCTAAGTAAAACATTAGTTTTAGTTAAACCTTTAAAATATATACCGAATTTGTATGATATATGTTAAACGGGAACAGAGTAGACAATACTATAAAAAAAAGTCAAGAATAATTTTTATTTCATTTTAGCTAATAAGTAGCATCACCAACTCAAACTAGATATTGAAATTTTGTTTTGATTGTTTAAAGTTGACTATTAGTCAGTTAGGCTTTAAGCATATTTCAGTTAATCAATAATATGTTTTTTCCTCCTAATCAAAATTTATTCTTCACAATGGACCTCAATAAGTTTGTCACAAATTCACACAAGCCTTATAATTTTAGTTAGGAAGAATATTTCGCTTATATTCTAGAGCAAAAGGTTCACTTTCAATATGTATAGAGATATTTCAAGTTTTCTAAAATTTACTATTAGCAACTGTTTCATAAATTTTTTTTTCCCACACCAACTGAGTCAAATGAACTCTAATTAAAAAAATTTATTATTTTGAAATATTTAAAACTGATTATTTGCAGTTTACATTAAATCAAAATTCATGATACCAGTAGAACTAAGAAATACACACTCATCTTGAGCAGTTAAGCCTGAAGAATGGAACGCTTAAATTACTTTAAAAGAAAAATTCAAGCACTTACCATATGCCAGACCTGCTGATTTTGAGAGTGTACATTCATAGAATTAGTAACTGGTTGCATGGAATCAACAACAGATGTCAAAACTGGAGATGGCTGCTTTTGCATGGGCATCATGCGACCAGTTGGTGAACTGTTTGGAGAATTTGTAGTAGGAGGGCTAGTACTAGAAATATTATTTCCATACATTGTATCTGACTGGTCAACAGCAGCCTATGGAAAGCAAAGTAATTCCAATTTATCATCCTGATTGGAGAAAACTAAAGGGATTTTTCTATATCATGATCTGCCGCAATAATTACAATCACCAAATAGATTTTTAAGCTACAAATTTTTTTCTCCTAGACATGGCAAGTTGGTTCTTGTTTGCGAATTTTTTATCTTTTAAAGTTTCTCACAGGCTGCTGTCCAGAATTTACCAAGAGATAATTCTGCCACAGATCACGATACGGAAATGTTCCCCTAACTCAGTGTTTCCCAAAGTGTGGTACGCGTACCCCAGGGGTATGGGAACAGTTTACGCATTCCTATGCGAAATATCTTGCAACAAACAAAAATGTTTTATTTAAACAAAACTATCCATGAAAATTTACAATTACGTATTTTTCTATTGGCTATTTTTTTGCAGAGTTAACAGTTAATAATTAGTGGCGTCAACAGCCAGTTGTGATTTTTAACTTTTGTGCAAATTTTTATAGTAAAAAATAAATTCCTTTTTTTTTTATTAGTGGTACACAGTGTTACGAAAAATTTAGAAAGGGTACACAAAAGGCATAAGTTTGGGAAACACTGCCCTAACTAAATAATCACTGTCAAAAACCTTAAAAAAACTTTTTTTTTAAAATTTCAAAATTTGATAAAAGAAACATGAAAGTCTTTCATTTACAATTTGATAGACCTCATTAAATAAATAAAATAACTATCAAATTGTAAATTAAAATTATTTAGTAGGTAATTTAGTAAGTAGGTAAGAAATATTTATCTCGGATTCAAATCTTTGATTTGTAATAAAATAGTCTTTTAAAATTACTAAAATGCAATTAAACTCTTTAAAGTTATCAGTTCTCATACAAAACTAAAAGACCCTTAAAAAAGTCATATTATTCAGTACCAAAATTCTCGATATGTCAGTTAGCTGCACATTTCTACAACTGCATGTGAATTCAACACATGGAATTTTACTAACAAATAGGTCAAAGCTGAAGTGTTGATATTAAAAACTAATCAGGTTCACAACAATTAGAAATTAATTTCTCAAAGTACATAAGATAACAAAAAATTGATCAGTTAAATTACAAACCAAAACAAAACTAAACAGATCAAAACAAAAAAATCTACTTTTCAATTTCGAAACAGAAATAAAATAGTAACCGTAAATATCATATTTCAAAATAAGATTGTTAATACAAACTTACAAAAGATAGTTCACTAAAATTTCTTTGACGCATATTTCAATAGTATTTAAAAAATTTCGCTATAAAAATACAGAAAGAAATGTCTTATTTCTGGCAAATCGTTAGAACTAATAAATGTAAACAAATCTGTATATTTCAATAGGATGTTTATATTCTAGTATCGCCATCTATTGAACGAAATACAAACTGAACATTTTAAACTTCAAAGCGAGATTTCTTTGCCGTTAAATTTCAGGTTAAGTATTTACACTTTTTTTTTTTTTTTTTTTTTAAAAATCTTTTCTTGATAAGGTAACTTTTATTTATTTCAAAATTAAAAAATAAAATGAATACTTAATATTTCATAGTTTCTAATTTTCAATTATAATTAATAACTATCAATTATAATTAATAAAACATAGAATGAAACTTACTTTAGACACCAAGTTAGCGCGATAAGCAGCAAGAGCTTTTAAATATTCCTTCTTCGCAGTTTCAGTTTTCTTTTTATAAGACTGTAAAGAGAAAAAAAAAATTACATAGCATCTCATTTTCAGATTTTAAATTAATACATTTATACGATAGAAGAAAATCATAAGTTTGTAATTTAATGCAAACTCGCTTACTCTCATCTTTCACCCTTGTCAGCAAAAACAAAGCAAAAGCCTCTCCTCTTAGTTACATATTTCAATGTTTTCTTTTTTTTTAATTGATGGAAAAAATATACATCCTGCTCATATGCAGATCAGACTCTTCTTAAGATTTTATTTCAATTTAATCAGTAGACTAATGACTGATTATTTATTGTATTCAGAATTTTAAAGAACATTTGTCCGTTGGTCCGGATCGAATATGAGAAATTTTTACATAATGATTTAGATCAAATGTCTTTTTTCTAAGAAAAATAAAACACAGCTACGCTCTTAACTCGTTTAATGTTTCTTGGGTGCTCAAGAACACATTCAAAACACATTGTGCTACATAACTGTACTTTACCATTAATATTTTGTTACATATTAAAACTTATTGCTTTAAAAAATATGTATTATCAAGATAACTTTCGGATCTATGAAATGGTAATTCTATATATTTTTAGAATATTTTCAATTAGGTAGATTATTTGTTTAGATCTCCAACAAACATAAATATTATATTCATCACCTTTTTTTCTTAACATTTCTATCATTTCCGATTAAATTTAGTTTATAGTTTATAATAGTAATAGTTTAGAACTTCAAAATATTGTAGTTAATTTATAACTAAATATCATTTTAAAGATCAAAGTAGAAAGTTTTATTATTATTATTTATTTTTGTAATATTTACACATTTATTTCGCCCGATTATATACCTTAACCGACAAGTCAGCACATAGATAAAATAATATAAAAAATTACATACTGTCATTGGATCATTCGTAAAGCAATAATGCAGAGAATAAACAGAAATCTAATGCTGAAATTTCGTTACAATTACTAGTTCTAGATTTTAATTAGATAAATTTAATCATTAAACTGATAAATTTTTTTTGTCTAAATTATCCAAACAATAAACTTCTAAGCAAATATTTAACTTTCAAATGAAATAAATCGGAAAATTTTACTTTAATGAGAAAAGTGCAGTTATCCCATATTAAGCACTTGCCTTTCAAACGCTTAGTCCCGATTTTAATTAGAAAAAATTTAATCATTAAACTGATAATTTTTTTTTATATATATTATCCAAACAAACTTCTAAGCAAATATTTAACTTTCAATTGAAATACTGAAGAGTCTCGATAATTCGAGTTTCGGTTGTTTGACCATAAATCCAAGCTAGTGAAAAAAAAAAAAGTCAGTCTTGCTCCCAAATAATGACCAACCTACACACAACACGTGGAACGATGATTACGATTGAATGTTGAAAAACGAAATTGCGTGTTAAATAAAAAACATTAGACAATTATTTTAAAGTACAATTAATCTGATGCAGTAATATGATGAATATTGTAACTTGGTTTAATGTAGTAAATGTACCCCGATCCTCCAATGATAGTAAATTTTTTTCAAATACAAATATATTTCCCACTTAAAAAATTGCTTTGCTTCCATTAATTTAAATCAGGGGTTTCCAACTTACATGAGGCCGGGGGCCGCAATTAAAAACACCAGTCAAACGGCGGGCCGCAACTTTAACAGAATTTTATATAGGACTCTTTTATGCTTGAAGAAACTTTAAATATCACTGTCAGATTTTTATCAAGTTGTACAAAACAAAAGTTTTATTTTGTAACACGATTATTTTTGTATTTGAATAAGTATTTTCTTGGATGTAAAACCTGAGAAATTTTTTTGCACTGTTGGTATGTTAAATTTCACAGAAATGGAGAAATTAGTTTTTTTATTATTATTTTTTTTTAACGAAAGGTATTTTTATTGGTATTTTAAACCCAAATAGATTTTTTACGAAAATTGGCCGCAAAAAAAAAAAAATGACAACTAATATATTTTAGTTCGCGGGACACAAAAAAGGATTCTGTGGTCCAGATGCTGCCCGCCAGTTGGCAACCACTGATTTAAATATTTATTAAATTTTAAGTTTCGATAGGTATGCGTCCTGCCCACCTCGAACTATCAAGACTCTACTGTAAATCGAAAAGTTTGTTTTAATGAAAAAAAAGTACAATTATCCCATATTACGCACTTGCATTTTTGATGCTGACCCAAATGCGTAATCACAGATAATCAAGAACATATTGTAATTATATTTTCGATTTTTGCACAGAAAGCTTAGTCCAGATTTTAATAAAAAAAAAAATCCAATTATTAAACTGAAGAATTTTTTTTCAATGTATAAATTATCATAACAATAAACTAAGCCTATATTTAACTTTCCAATGAAATAAAATTTTTAAAAGCTAAACTTTGTAACAAATAGATGTTTTCTTGGTTGTAGGGAAGAGAGTTTTCGCAACAAAATCGCTCCCAGCACAGGAGGGGATGGAAAAGGCTTTCAGGACTCCTTGTCACCCGTGAAAGATCATTTATTTCGATTATGTTCAATTAAAGGCTGCAAGAGCTGACGAACAGAAAGAAATTTATGGCCCCAGAGGTATTATTTCTACGATGAGATGAAGAATTTTAATTGCATTTCAGGCTTTCGGTACAGAGGGGGCAGGGAGCAGAGGGTGGCGTCCAAACTGCTCGTTTTAATGTACGATCATAATTCAGAAAAATATATGTTCGAGTAGGTGTTTTAGCCATATTAATAGTTATATCCTCGTAAAATTGTGCGCTGCCGAGTTCATTTTCTTTTCGAAAATAACACATAGCTGCTTATTTTAACGTAGTAGGAAATTGAATTAGAAATAAAAATTTCATAAAACTTCATGTTATCTTATTACATTTCATACCTTATTTTTTGATAGCGTTTTCATTATATTAAATAAAAAATACATCATATTATAAATCAAGTTAAATATATTTTCTCACCCGAGATGGATTATATTAAGATTTTGATAAGAAAATGGAACAAAAATTGTCCTTACGTTACTTCCCCCCGCCCTAGGATTTCATAAACTATTTATTTATTGAAGTAAGGTTCTTAAGAGATAAAGAAAAGATAAATTAAAATATAATACTGCTGTAGTAATTAAATGTCTTAATAACCTAAGATATCATTTTGAAGTAAATATTCAGGCAAAGCTAACAATCTTCTAATGGCATCGTTATACTTTTATAATAAAAATAGAATCGAATTTATGAAACTTTTGATATTAATAAATATGAATTCTCGCATCAATTTTTTTTTATAACCCCTTGTTGAGCAGCCAACTCAATTTTGAATTTACGACTTCCAATATTCAACTCTGTAGCCAAATTTTGCGCCCAATATAGAAGAGAACTCCTGGATCAAGTATTGGGAGAAATTTGCCTTCGTGGAGAACTTTTTGATGCATTAAACCGCACTTGCGTTGGATGCAGAGGAAAACCTCCCACGGTTAGGCTGACTGCAAGGGGATTCCAACGCATGATCCGCCTACCAAGGAAGACATTTTAACGCCAGTACTGTGGTTGGTGCGAGACGGAAGCGGAATTCGTATCAACCAGCCATAGCTGGGATTCGAACCCAGCGAACCTCATTTGGATGAGAGCGCTCTATCCCCTGAGCCACCACAGCTCATTAGGAACTGCATAGGTGCGAGGGATCGAACACCTGGCCTTTCACAAGGAAAGCAACCTTTTACAAGCAATACATCTCCTCAGTAATTAAAGATAGTTTTTGATCAATCAGTACAATTGTCATGCTTCTTTGGCCTCGCACATCTTCAACATCGCACCAACAACTAACAACGACGATATAAGAAGTGTTTTAAAAACATTCAAACCAAAAATAAGAATTTTCACCGCATAACAGTTTCAAAGCTATTCCATAATTCATGTAAGAATAAAAACGATATCAAGTTAATTAGGGCACATTTGAATGACACTAAGCGTGATGTCAACGACCTCGTATAACCAAGTAGTTCAATTCACTCGTATTATTTTTAAACAAAAATAGCTTTCTAACAAAATCAAATAAACTTTAGGTAGGTAAGAAATTAAAAATTATAATGTAGAGAAGAAGTGACATAAAAGGTAACTCACATTTTTGCGTTCAACATCCAGACTGTCCCACATCGATGCAACGATCTTTGAAACTTCACCGAAACTGGCATTAGGACTTTGTCCCTTGATAGCTGCTTGAGTATCGCGGAAGAACAAGGCATACGCTGAGACTGGTCTGTAAATACATACACAACACATTTATAACTACGCGAATTGATGTTTATTTAGAGTTCAGCTAATATAGCAACGCAAATAACTAAAAACTTCTTTGTATTAAGTAAAGAATGTAGTTATTTTTTCATACATTATCTTCGGATTTAAGTTTCAAGAAATGTGTATCTTAACATCTTGGGTAAAAAAAAGAAAATATATCCTTTAAATTTAATAAACAACTGTAACATGTAACTGTAATAACAACTGTAACTGAAGTAGAGGGTAAGGTGATGTGTGCAGACCTTGTGGCTAAGAGAATGAGGAAGGTCAAAAATGCTAGAAAAAAAAAGTGTTACATCATTTATGGATAGTACCTATACTCGAAACCCAAACTGTAAATATGACTAAAGCATTTTTATTTCTACAGTTTTGGGACAATTTCAATTCGATGAGCAATCCAACTTAGGTAAGATGGAATTTCTTTCCACAAATTTGCATACAAACAAGAGAAAAATTCTTTCTTGATTTCATGACTTGTGCAACAGACGATGCTTCATTTCGAATTGTCAACTCTTGTTTCATCGAACTCTATCTGAATCGATAGCAAACTTATTGCGTTTGAGACATCTCATAAAAGAGACAATTTAAAATTTTTTATTAATTATTAGGAGAAAATTATTTTTAAATTGTGGCTCATTCACAATATAGTTACATTACATGCTAATTGTTAGTATGATTCTCAATTCAAAAAAAAAAAAAGTTAACGAAATGTTATGACTTATATTTAATATTTTCGATGATTATTTAGCTCATTTGTAAACAAAAAAAAGAAAACACTGGATAACATTGTTGTCACAAAATAACTTTAATAAAAATTCTACGACAAAACATTTATAATTAACATAGTTGTTTGTAGCACGTCAGTTATACAAGTGAAAAACGCAAGGGTGCACTTTCTTAAATTTGAACAAACTACTTTATTTAGAGATAATTAATAATTATTAATAATTTCGAGGAATGAAAAAACGGAGAAATTTAAAAAATTGCACTATTGAACAATAAAATTTAGATAGGATCCCTTCCTAGGCCACCTTTTCCAATATTTTCAAATTAGTTGTCACGTGCGTAATGTTTTACAGTTAAAAAAAAATAATAATAATGGATATATTTGTCTTTCTTTCGGTAAAAATAATACAAAAGTTTTTTTTTCCCACGAGGTTTCTAACAACATGACTAGAATTTCGCGGATATTAAACCTTAATTAAAAATGAATGTTTATTTAGAAGAGCGTTGTCTAAAATCACGCGATCACTTTTGGACACGCATACTTTTTGGACAAGCTCCATCATATTAAAATCGATTATGCTGAATAGTCATTTATAAGTACTAATTTACTCCCCTCACAAAAAATAAAATAAACGCGCTGCGAGATTTGACAACTCTGAGAGGTAAAATTGCTAAAAAAAAAAAAGTTGAAATATTGAAACGTAATACATTTTTATCCTGGATACAATTAACGAAATAGTTCACGATTTAAGAAATTTCAAATCTTACGAAATAAGTTGCAATGCAAATAAAATAATTAATAAATGAACAATCTTTAAGTGAAAAAGTTTTCAAATGAGGAAGAGTAATTCACACGAGTTACCCTAAAGTAATTCATAAAATGCCTGCAATCACTTAAAAGAAAAAAAAAAGTAATCAAGTAAGTGAATATTTAAATGCTTTTATTAAATAAGAACCGCAATATTAGCATTTTTAGGATAATGGCCCAATGCAATAAAATTACAGCGACTGTAAATTTTAAAGAGAGTCATAATTTCAAGCCTGCTTTACATAGATATTGCGTAAAAAGAGAGTCATAAATTTCAAAAAATAATAATAATAATCCATAAAAACATAATCCTTTTTATAGAACTCTATATTTATAGGAATACGTCGACTGAACGGTCATAAAAGTGCCACTTTTAACAATAGCTTGCCGGAGAAAAGGGATTTATTGATGAAAAACGTTACATAATAGCGGGATATTTGTCGGTCTGTACGTCCAACTTTTATTTCACATTTTTCCCTCCGTTACCAAGGTAACGGGACTAAAACAGATTTCAGAAAAAGTCATTCATTTTTTTTATTTCATTTCATTTATAATGTAAGAGTATTAAATGCAATTTATGATTTGCTTTTACAATTTCTACAGAGAAAAAGAATTTTTTTTCCCCCAACCGTGAACACATAAATAGGACAAAGGGACCATTTTGATCATACATTAAGTCTCGTTCATTTATTATTTCTTTGGAAAGAGTGTATGTGTGTTTTTCAATCGTTTATCACTCTTTTATTTATTTTTTTCAGTTTCCTCAGCGCAGTTGGTATTGTTTAATATTTCAAAGTATTACAACGACGATGAATTATGGCCAAAAGCAGAAACCCATTTGTTACACAAGCTATTAAAGAAAAAAAGAAGAAGATAATAATAGAAAAAATTGGAATTTCTCCTAGTGCTCCGATTTTATTCTTTACGAATGATTAAAATTTCATTCGGGAAATATATTAAGCTAACATAATTTAAAAAGACAAGAATATCTGAATATTTTAGATTAAATTGGCCGTATAAGATGCTTTTAAAAACATGCATGTAATTTATGAAATGGAACAAATGAAAAACAAGGTAATAAAATATTTTATAAGAATAAAATTATTTTATGCATAAAATAACTTAAAATGCTTTCGTTATAGATTAAGATAAGCCGGTTATTCTATTATTTAAATTCATGCATTGAAAAAACAAATTCTGAAATTGATATTATACGAGTAGTTATTAAAAGATGGACTGGTTTACAATATCGCCACTTTTATTTTCATTATTTAACATACTTTTTTCCCAGGGTGGGTAGCCAAATTTTTTAACAAAAATAAAATCCGAAAATTTTTTTAAGTACTTTTTCAAGTAAAAAAAATATATATATATATATAATTAAGGTATGCGAAGAAATTATGTTTAAAGTTTACAATAACTAGAGACACTTGACATATTTTTAAATTCTTCAAAAAAAAAAAAAAAAAAAAAAACTTAGAAAGTTATTTTATAACTTTAAGTCATGCGATTTCCAAACTTATCAATAAAGTTTCCAGAAGCTTGATGAAGCGAGCGAAAAAAGTGCTTTTGAACATCCACTATCGGAATTTGGTTAATATAAGCAATAATTGCATAAAATTTTGTAAGCCTCGCTTAGATATTTATGGAGATTAAAACATTCATAATTTTTTTTTTAAAACTTAGCTTCTTTTTGCTATAACAATAAAAATATTTCACAAAATCGAAAGAAAAATTGGAACAATTTTTTATTAAAAAAATTTTTTTTTGTTGAAAATTGAACAAGATATGAGTTTAGTATTTTCATACTGCGCATGCGCAGAAAATTCTTTTTCTTCATAAATTTTTTTAGGGTATTTTATTTGGTAACTAATGAAAAAAGTTCAACTTGAATATTTTGAATCTTGGCATTTGGAAAGTTTCAAGCGAGGAAAATTGAGCCCTTGTTACAAACACCCAATGAAAAAAAGCACATTTTAAGACTTATAAATAAGAAAAAATCAAGAATATGAACGTTTAAGCATTTTTAAAAAACGCTACTTTCTAATTAAAGTATTAAAACTATTTCGACAACTTCCAAAAAATGTACCTCATGTACCAATGGATACATCAATGCTATTTCGTAACCATGTTGTTATTTCATAGTTACGGAAATAATTTTTGAAGTACCGGACAAAAAATTAGTCACCCTAGTGCATATGCACCGATGAATCGTTAGATGAAGCAATGGTCATGCGTGCGCACTGCCTCAACGTGATCAAAGGCAAGCAGCCATGAGTGAGATATTTTTGCTTTAAGCGGAAATTCTGTGTAAATATGGGTAAGTGTTATAAGGATGTGACTGAGTGGCAATTGTGTTTAGTCGTGCCCAAGGTCATATGGTGAATGGAGTTGCTGGATTTGTTGGTGTTTCGGTGCGGACTGTTCAACGCTTCTACAAGCAGTGGTGTAATACACATGGTCACGAATGACGACGTCAGAATTGTGGTCGGAAAATGCATGAAAGGGACCAGATACGTGTTTCACGACTTGTCTTGTCAATCAAAAACGCTTCCAAACCAGACAGGAATGATTCAGTTAGTGATTGAAGGTTCATCCCAACCTGTCAGCGAGAGAACATTGCAATTGGAGCTGCATGCAATATACATTTGGAGTCGGACATCTCGTAAGAGGTGTAAAGGCACATAAAGCTGCGCAATTACAGTGGGCTAGAAGTCATAGAACGAGGACAGTTGCTGAGTGGAGGAATGTAATATGGTCTAACGAATCACGTTTTTGTCTATATTCAAATGACGCACGTCGTCGAGTGCACCGAAGACCAGAAGAAGCATTTCATCCTGACTGTGTGCAAGGTCAGGTTCAAGCTGGAAGTGGGTCTGCCATGTTTTGGGGGTGTTTTTCTTATTATGGATTTGGCCCCTAACTTCTAATTGGAAAATAACTTCACACGTTTCTGAAAATTACTAAATCAAATTGTAATAAGTTTTATCAAAATATACGATTTTACCATTTTTAAAATCGTTCAAAAATTTCCTCATTTTTTAAAAATGTAAATAATTTAGTACAGTTATTGCCTAAAAAATTAGAATTTAAAATAATTTTGTATCTAGCAAAAATGATTCAATGTTTCGGTATTCCGGAGATCTTAACGTTCCTAAAGCTATTTGTTTTCGAGCACGTGACAGAGGGAAATCGGATATTGGGAGGAAGAGAAATAGGGAAATATAACTAAATGCTTCTTCTACTTCTTTCCCAGCTCTATTCTATGGTTATTTCGTATTTTCGGGGGAAAAAAAAATATTGAAATATCACACATATGATAAGATTTTTTTCTCCTCCATAACATTAAGTTGGTTTTTTGCATTTTTTTATGTATTCAAAAAATAATTTTAATATTTTCGAGAATATTAGGTTCTATTTCTAGGAAAATTTAGATTTTTATAATTATTTTTTATTCATTTCTTTTGGAAGTGGAGGAAGATAATATAGAAGGTAATATTTAGAAAAAAAGTCCATTATAAGCAGTTTTATAGTTAACACTACTTACTTTTGGGGTTCGTTAGGATCTCTTTTCTTCTTCTTTTTCTGACCTTTTGGTTTTTTGGTTACCTTAGGTATGTTTGTGTCAACAGGTTCAGGAGTCAGTCGTTTTTTTGCCCCAATAAGCTAAAAAAAACAAACAAAAAACATATGAACAAAGGAAAATTAAACAAGATAAAAATAAATAGAGTAGAAGTAGCCAGCAGGTTTAATGCTAAATACAGTGAAACGATATGACGGCATGAGTGTAGCGTTTTTACCTTACTTACAATGACTTGAGACGGATTCAATTTTAGGGTAAAGCCCGAGTTTACGATTGGATAGCAGCCACTGAAATGCATCGGTGGTTTCAGAAACCTACAACTTAACGCCTGAATAAGCGATTGGGGAGCATGGTGCGGAGATCGGGTTATGATATATTATTATTTGACCTCCGGTTTTAAGTGCTGTCGTATAGTGTAAAAACTCACCATTGTTCTAAAACACTTCAAACGATGAAAAAAAAAACAGTCACTAATAGCCATTTAGTGTAAGCTCTAGTATAAAGTTAACAAATAAATAAAATGATAGCGTCGTTTAAAATGGTTATACGTCCACAAAAAACCAATTGTCCAACTGCTTAAAAAAATAATTTGCCACTACATAATATTTTCACAAAAATAATTACTTTAAAAATGTTAAGAGCGATATCTTTTCTATTTTACATTTTCTAAATATTGACAAAAATTGTTTCACAAACTTAATGTGAGCAAAAATGGGTAAAAAAAAAAAATCACATGAAATAACTACATTTCATCGATCCAATAGAAAGAAGGCAATTAACAAAAATAAAAAGAACATTTCATTAGCGATTTTAAATACCTAAATGAATTAAAAAAAAAAGTGATAAGTTAAAATGTCGGGAGCTTGTTGTATAATTAACAACATAAGACGCATCATTTATCAAATTAAACAAATTACCCTGGACGATTACTCTGAAATCACGGAGCTTAAGTTCTTTTAAAGAGACACAAAAATAAATGTTCTAAGTACTCTATTAATTAACACACCTTTAATTACACAGCCTCCCACCCTTGATAACACCGACGCAATAAAGGACAAAAAAAATTGAGCCAAGTATTTTTTTCCCCTCTGTTTTTATTTTTTAATCTAGCGTTGATGAATTTTAAGAAAGCGAATATAAATTTGTACAAAGGAGTTAATTATTAAAGGCTTCCCCCCTCTCTCTTTATTTGGTGATGAGTAAAAAAGGGGGAACTTCAAAGAAAGTAAGGGAGGAAGGAAAATAAGAGGGGGATTCTAACTTAGTTGCTTTTAAATGTATTAAAATGTAATGTGAAAAAAGGAAATAGTCGAGGAAAAAAATATCTTATTTTTGCAAAGACTTCATTTGCTATTTCATTAATACATACACAAAAAAGTCAGAATAAAAAATAAAGAAAAAAAATGCACTTACAATTCCATTTTCAATTTCACCCCCTCCCCTCGTATCTGGGTAGCAGCAATTTGATCTCACACAACACTATTATTGCAGGCTATTACATTTATTTAATTTTTTTAAAACTTTTTTTTTAACTCATTTCATTACATACACATACCTCCTCCTCGAGCTAACAACATTTTTCAATCCTCTCTACAATTTGACTTCGCGAAACGAAACAAGAAATTAGAAAAAAAAGGTACAAAAAATTAAATAAAAAGAAATCAAATGCAAAACTCGGAAAATGGAGAAAGAGAGGTGGAGGGGGGGGGTCTCTCCCCACCACACACTTCAACACATCCATCCACCCATACATACATCAGTAAAGTTAATGAAGCTATTGATTTTAATTTCCATTACTTAGACGTGCACATTCAACGTCATACATTTTTTCCCCCTTAAAAGGGATTTTCTGTTCACCGTCTTTAACTTGCGCATCTAATATTTATTCATTAGTTTGCATCGTCGGAAAAAAAAAGCTCAATTTTTTCTTTGGCGCACAAAAATAAAAAATCCCTTTTTTTTTGTAATTTTTTTTTATTCTTCCCCACGTAAAGGAAAAACTGATTTAATTATTTCGTCATCACCTACAAGACTAAAGAGAGGACCAAATGAAAGATTAATTTACAGCCAATGGAAGAACATTTTATAATTATTTTTTTCCAACTGCTTTATCTTCCCTTCTTCAAAATGAGTATTGAATTTTTTGTCAAAAGAATAATAAAAACAAATAGAGAAAACAAAATTAAAAGCCAAAAAAAAAAAAAAAAAAAATGTAGTGCAATAATGATTACGAGGGAATTGTAAGAGGTTACATTCTAAAAGCATTTTTAATTTTATACGAAAGAAAAAGAAAGAAAAAAAACTATTTATTCTGAGCTGGACTTCAAATGATTGCAACATATCATTAACACATAATGATTTTACAGATTAACAGAATTGCCTACTTGTTATAAAAATGTTATAAAAATAGCGCAAATAAATATATAATTCTATTCAGGAATGTGTTTTTTCACGACACGGAAGCGATTAGAAATAAAATAATTTCTTGGCTGATAATATTTACATTGTTACGAATTTGTAAATGAGTGTATAATTTTGAGTATAGTCTTACGTTATGAGGCTAAATATATTAAACCTTAAATAAACAGTTCCATTAGAAAATTTGGTATTAAGTCGAGTATATATAACGTAATTTTGAAAGAAAATAACGCCCAATGTATTTCTTATAGAAGACTCGGTTTTGCAACATTTCTGCCGACTTAGTGACAAAATTATTTTTCTGGAAATTTCTGAGTTTCAATGCGATAGGACCAATAATTACGATGTTATGCGAGAATCGTCAAAATCTTGTCGTAAGTTCCGAGGTTCGCCACCAAGCTGGTATAAATAGGAGTGAGCCGAGCAGAACAGCAGAGTATGAGTTTGCTTGTGACTGAAGTTGTGTTCTGACCAGAGTCAGATGATGACCCAAGGTTTCAAAGCCTGTGTATGGTTGTGTATTATACTGTTAATTGAGTGCTAGAAATAACTGTATTTTCAAGAAGATTCTGCTAGTAAATTTTTGGAGTCTTAAGGGCTGTTTAATTCATCTTCAATTGAAACGAACCCCTGTGCTCGATACAATATTTTTTTTAAAATATTTATAAACTGAATGTCATGAAAAAATGACTGAAATGGTTTTTCCTACTAAAATCAAAACTTGCTAATGGAGTTCAAACTTTTAATTCATACACAAAAGAGAGTCAAGTAATTATGAAGCTTGCAACAAAGCATCATACCTCTAGAACAGTGGTTTCCAACTGGCGGCCACCGGGTCGCATCCGGCCCGCGAACTAAAATAATATTTGTCATTTTCCGTAAAAAAAAACTTCAAATACTTTTCTTTCGTTAAAAAAAACATAATTTCTTCGTTTCTGTAAAATTTAACATACCAAAGGCACAAAAAAATTTATTTTTCAGGTTTTGCATCCAAGAAAATATTTATTCAAATACAAAAATAATCGTGTACCTATGTACTTAAAACTTTGCTTCTAATTTAAATTTGCAATTCAATAGGTTTCTTTTGCACAACTTGATAAAAATTTGACATAAATATTTAATGTCCCTTCAAACATAAGAGTCTAACGTAAAATTTTGATAAAGTTGCGGCCCGCCATTTGACTAGTATTTTTAATTGCGGCCCCCGGCCTCATGTAAGTTGGAAACCCCTGCTCTAGAAGCAGAGCTAACAGCAGTCATGGGTAAAAGTTTCAAAACTTCAGGACTGAAGTTTCAGAAATAAAAAGGGGGCGTGCCCAAAGCATTTAAGTAAATAAAAGAGCGAGGCAAATCATTTTACCTAAAAATTACAAATCTAAGAACAATAAGTGTGATAAAAATAATAGTAATTTTAGCCAAGCCATNAGAGTATGAGTTTGCTTGTGACTGAAGTTGTGTTCTGACCAGAGTCAGATGATGACCCAAGGTTTCAAAGCCTGTGTATGGTTGTGTATTATACTGTTAATTGAGTGCTAGAAATAACTGTATTTTCAAGAAGATTCTGCTAGTAAATTTTTGGAGTCTTAAGGGCTGTTTAATTCATCTTCAATTGAAACGAACCCCTGTGCTCGATGCAATATTTTTTTAAAGTAGTTATAAACAAAATGTCATGAAAAAATGACTGAAATGGTTTTTTCTACTAAAATCAAAACTTGCGAATGGAGAACAAACTTTTAATTCCTACACAAAAGAGAGTCAAGTTATTATGAAGCTTGTAGCAATGCATTGTACCTCTCGAAACAAAGCTAACAGCAGTCATTGGTGAAAGTTTCAAAAAATGAGGACTGAAGTTTTAGAAATAAAAAGGGGGCGTTCCCAAAGTATTTAAGTAAATAAAAGAGTGAAGCAAATCATTTTACCTAAAAATTACAAATCTAAGAACAATAAGTGTGATAAAAATAATAGTAATTTTAGCCAAGCCATCATATGCAGGGTATTGGACCTAATAAGTAAAAGTAATATGCAGCAGGTAGCAAATTAATATTTACTTAAGTTAATCTGCTCATTTAGTTAATATATATATATTTTAAAAAAAAGGAAAAAAAAATATGGAAATTTGTCAGAAGTCTTGACAGCAGTACTGCAGAGACCTCAAGGGTTTATTGTCATTGTGTTAAGATATAGTGACATAATTTTTATAATTAGTATCTGTATATATTTGATATCTGTCAACTTAATTTTTATTTGATAGAATCTATCTATATGCTACTGTGAATGACCGAAGTTGGTGGTTGTTGACTTCCAACGATGAAAGTTGACAACCACATAGTCGGTTTGGTAAATGTCCAAAATATATACTAGGTCTAGTTAGGTGCCACTGCCCAGTATACCGCACACTCATGTTTTTTTTAACGTTCAGTGCCACTTCCAGGGACACATTTGCCCGGTATACCCTACACTAATGTTTTTTTAAGGTTCAGCGCCACTGCCCGGTATACATTTGCCCTGTAGTCTGAACACTGATGTTTTGCCAAATCTATCTTCAGCAGATATTAAAATATCAAATATATATAATAGCATTAATGAATAAATTAATAACAAATCAGACACAACAAATATTTTGGACATTACCAAAGCGACTATGTGATGGTTGACATTCACCGGTGAAAGCCGACATTCTTTTAATTTTGGTTGGAAAAGGTAACATATACTATATACAGTAAAATAAAGAATTTGTGCATGCTTGCCAAACGGATTGCAGGTATATCGTGGTCACTAACAACATTAATCAAATAAGACATTAATCATAATAAGCAAAAATCATTAAAAAATGTACAATAGTACACAAATTGTGAAGCCTAATAAAATGAAATTTCCATAATTTTTAATAAATTTCCATATTGGTTTAGCGGAAGTCATTATTAATAAATTTAACTATAAACGATGCAATTTTGTCAAATATTTTAAAGATAACTTAAATGATGCTTGCTAGCTCATAGTTCTAATAGAAAAAAGTTGTTTCCTGTGCTTTTTGTACTTAATTCTTTTTATCCATTATGCCAAATTATCTACATGATCAATGTGATCCTGGCAGCATAGTGTGGACAGACTACGCCACCCAATCAGCATTCCTAAAGTTATCCGAAACCATGTGCCTATTCTGTTTATAGTTATGCTATGTGTTATTATTTAGTTACATGTTACTATAAAACTAAATAATTTAAAAGTAATTGTAACTGAAATAAAATAAAAGGTTTTGTACTGAAAAGCAAAATTACTGGAGGAATGGTACTAATGAAACTAAGCGAGTGTAAAAATCGACTAACTATTGCTGATGTTAATGATGCTTAGTTAATTTTGGTAGGTAATAGGTACTAAGAGTTAGTAAATTTGACGCCGATATGTTACTATAAAACTAAATAATTTAAAATTAATTGTAACTGAAATAAAATAAAAAGTTTTGTACTGAAAAGCAAAATTACTGGATGAATGGTACTAATGAAACTAAGCGAGTGTAAAAATCGACTAACTATTGCTGATGTTAATGATGCTTAGTTAATTTTGGTAGGTAATAGGTACTAAGAGTTAGTAAATTTGATGCCGATTAAAGCTGCATTAATACTGGACAACAGGGTTGGCCAGTTTTTGACAATTTCAGGTTTTAACTATCATGACAAAAAACAATTTTTGACATAGTAATTTAAAACTCAATTTTTTTAAACTCTTGCTTTCCCGGGAGCATGTGATTACAATGCATTAGTTTCTAAACACTTTGTACACTAAATTAATTTTTTCTATTTTGAATGAATAAGTAAAAAATACGAAAATATTCTTTTGATTGATGCTGAGCTACATGGACTTAGAATCAAAAAAACGTATGAAAACTAACATAAAAATGAAATTAACACAAAATTTATTTTAATAACTATACTAAATATCGACAATTATTTAATTAACCTTTTGATGAACAAACATTTATATTTCTTGTAAATAATCTTTTATCAAGAAATATATTGTAATAGTGTTACAGGTAATACTTATGTACAGTATAATGTGTTCTCCCTAAGCGTTTTTAGAGGTGTGGGTGGGTGACGGGGGCGCCCGCTTGCCCTTTGATCCCAATAAATGCGCCCTTCTGGTCTTTAATGTAAAAATAAGTAGCCATTCCTGAAATATACTGCCTTTTTATTCATGTTCCATTTTAAAAAAGATTAATTCACAGTTTAAATAATAATTACACCTAGGTAAAATTATTTGTGTGTTATTGTAAAATTCTGATGTACTATTACAAATATTTACTTTGTTAGGTTCATTCTAAACTGGATAAAGCTTACAAGTACCTCTTCTTTTTTAGGGGAGGATATTAATAAATTTTTAAGTGATTTTAAATTTAAAATCTACATTTCTTAAATAAAAACTTTTTAAAGGTGAATTTACAAAATAAAAATCACTTTTAAAGTTTTTCTTTTTACGCTTAGGGAGAACACAGTGTAAGATTTAGATGAATCAACATTTAACTATAACCACTCCAGAGACTCCGTTCGTGACAAGAACTGTCCGAATACAGGATTATCAGAAAAAGTTTTTTAATTGCAGCAAGGATTAAAATATTTAAATTGGCAACATGATAAAATTTTTAAAAATCATAATCAAAAAAATGTCCTAAAGTTCTTTACTTTCCTCAAATCTATTCAATCTAGGTATTTCATATCTGTTCAAAATGATGCAATTTTTATTCATTATATTTCTCTCACAATACATTAAACAAAATACCAAAAGAAAAAAAAATTACATGAAAGAAAATTTAATTTCTTTACAAAATTTAGGCAAAGACTGTAGAAAAAATATACTAACCTGAGCTAATGGTGTACTGTCATCACTATCCTCACTAGATTCAACAACCGTAGGAGAATTGTTATTTGAAGGTGGAGAACCACCTTGTTGTTGAGGCATATTAGCCATTCCAATTTGAAGTCCAAGTTGGCTGGATATTTGAGATTGATTAATTGTAGAGAAAACTTGTTGAGGATTTGGCATGTGTTGTTGTTGCTGCTGTTGTTGTTGGGACATAAGAGTCATCTGCATTTGCTGTAAAGACCCTTGCTGCATTAAAGTCTCTGAATAATTTGAATGATTATCATATTGCATTCTGGAAAGAGAGAAAAAAAGAAGATCAATTGATTTATATAGTAAAAAGCATGCAAAGATGAAACAAAGGGGAAGACATTTCTCACAAATAAGATGTAGAATAACTTATCTTGACATTTTGTAATAGACTACAAATTCAAAATAAAACTAATAAATATTCATTTTGAATTTAAAGAACTCCATACTAAATAAATATAGAAGTAGTTTTTAGTTTCAGTTCATCAGATAGACAGCAAAGAAAAAATTATTTTTATTAATTTCGATATAGCCACCAAAATATACATATATATTCACCAAAATATATTTGTAAACAAAAGGAAATATATTTAAATTCTAATTAGACTTACTTAATTCCTAAAATTAAAGCAGTTAAAGTTTCTCAGAGCTTCATGAAATATTTGTTACTAGTTTTTAAATTTTCGCTGTTATCATAATAACACTTTAAGCAAGCAATGTTAAGTTAAGTACAGTGAGGAATCGATTATATGACGATCACTTATACGACGTTTACATTTATACGACGTTTTAGTGTGGTCCCAAATCATTCCTATTCATTTTAATGTAAAAATATATTGTTTATACGATGCACAGAATCGGTTATACGTCGATTTTTAGATTTTGTTCTAATTTTTTCTTGTGTATTTTAAAAAAGGGCGGAATTTGCCAACATGAATGATACAGAAAAGGGTGAAAACAAGAATGCTTGGATGACGACCGTAATTTTTACTAGATGACTGAAAAAACTAGACAATGTTATGAAGAGGAAAAAACGAAAAATTTTTCTATTCATCGACCAATGTCCAGCGCACCCACCGATGCTAATTATTTTGGAAAATGTAAAAGCTCTCTTTTTTCCTGCAAATTGCACAAGTGCGCTTCAGCCATTAGATTTGGCCGTGATTAGAAATTTAAAATTGCATCATAGAAAGCAGTAACTTCAACTCGCTATTCAAAGCATTGTAAAGGATAGTAGCAGGAAAATATAATTAAAGGTAACATACATTCAAATGGCTCACTGCAATTTTCTCCTTTGGTTATTTGTTTGTTTTGCTTTGTCTAATTTAGAAATTTATGTAAATCAACACGTTAAACATTAAAATTAACTGAAAACAGAGTTAGTTTAAGTTTTAGAAGTAAAAATCGACTATACGACGTTATCGTTTATATGACGTTTTCCGGTGGTCCCTTCGGCGTCGTATAAACGATGCTCCACTGTAATTACATGTTAAATTAGTGATTTGAGAAATAAACATGATGCAAAAATTTTTAACCAAAAATTATTTCATCATCTTGTAAAAGACAATTAATTTTGGTTACATTTTAAAGAAAAGATTTATTAAATAAAATATTTCCAAAGAACATATCTGCAATTTGATAAAAACCAGTAGATTACAACCATTTATTTGTAGAAATTAAAAATCGAAAGGACAGGACATTATTAATCAGAAAAAAAACTGAATTTACAAAGTATAAATGTCTTTAATATGTGTGTTTTGAAATGATTAATTAAAACAAAAATTTCTAAATAGAAACGTAATGTGGAAAGATTTAAACCTTTTGACACCTTAAATTATTAAATTTTTAGTCTTGAATTTTAATGCCATAGCAAGTTTTTAAAATTTATTAAAATAAACTTTGAAAAATTGCACTAATTTTTTTCCTGGATAGTTATATATATCTTTCTATCCAGAAACGATTAATTTCTGATTCTGAGGTTTTCACGATTAGTTTCTGATTGTAAGGCAAAGTACGGTTGGGGATATTTATTAGAAAAATTAATGTTACTGAGAATAAAATAATAATTTTAAAGTGTGTGTTTTTTAATCACAATGCCAGTATGAGAACTAATCAGTCAGCAAAAAAAGCTAGTAATGAAGACCACTTTGTGAAGGAGGGCAATCTTTAAATAAAAACCAAATAACCTGAGATTTCATCATTAATATTTTGTAGATAATTTGGTATATTTACGTATTGGTACCTATGTCAAAATAGTTGCCTAAATCTTGGCGAATTCCAGGCAGTGGAACACAAGACACTAAAAAAATCTTAGGAGGGGACAAATCCCAAACGCATAACATGTAGCTACTGCTGGGTAGACTTAAAATTCAATTAATAGAAAGAATTTAAAATAAATTTGGTACTTTTCTATTTCGCCAGCTCAGATAAATTCAGCCATTTTATTAATTTATTTTTCTTAAAAAAATTTTTTTTTTGTCACACAAAAAACAAAGAAACTCTGTTTAATTTACTAGCGTCTCGTGACTTTGCCAACAATACTTTATCACCTGCACCAGCGAAATGAAAAAGTACCATAAATTTTAAATAAGTAAATAAATTCAGAAAATTCCCTTAGAAGTCAAGAGAAGATTTTTTTATTGTTATCTTCGACAAAACAGTAATCAAATTTTGGCTGGCGATTACCGTACAACGAATTCATTCCAAAAAACTTAAAAAAAAAAAAAATACATAATAGAAAGAGACCAATTTGAGGCCCTCTTTTTTAGTACTTAATAAAATTTTTCCAAGCGTTAAAGTCCTTTGGTATGTTGTGCACGATATTCGGCACAAACTGGTAGCGATACAAAATATCCCTTAAGTAAAATTGTTGATATCTACAACCTAAATTTAACCATAGTTTCATAGACTTCTGTTTAATAGATTTATCACTTATCTTAAGTGAAATATAGATATGAATTGATTTCAATGATGCCCTTATTTCAATGTTTAAAATAATTTAATTCAAAAAATTTAAATCTTTGATTAAAAAAACAAATTAAATGCTTATTAAAATAGCACTGATTACAGAGTTGATTTTGAACTTGTATGAGAATTCCAGATTTTGTCTGTTACCTGTGAAAGTGATCACTCAGTTTACTAAAAATGTAACTTCTACTATTCAAATTTATCTATAGCTAAAAGCTTCTGGATTATGTAATTAAATATTAGGTATACTATCTATTAAACATTTGATCATACCAATAAATAAATTTCCTTCAAGAATTATGTTTTATATTTACATTTCTGAAAAATATGACAATATTCAGGAATTTTGAAAATTATGAAAGATGTAAACATAATTTTTGTAAGTTGTTAAAACATGGAGGGAAAAATAAGAATAAAACACAACAATTTAACAATTTATGGCAAACATAATTAAAAACTAAATAAATTATGATTTTTAAAACAACTTACCACTGAATAAATATAAATCATTCACAGTCATAGGAAAGTTATTAAATTTTATTGCAAATATATTCCTGCTAAAGTCACAGGATTTGAAGCACAACTAAAGGAATAACTACTATAAATAATCACGATGTTTTCAAAATGTCTGTTTTGAGATAGTTTCTAGGAAATCGAATAAAATAGTTGATCAAGTAAAATTTCATAGATACATAATTATCACACCATATTCAACCACTTGAAAATTTGCCGGCATCATAAACAATCTATAGTATTTGTTTGGGAGCAATAAAGAACATTCGGACCGGAAATCACGTGATCCCTAGGTTTGTTTTTGTACAGAATGTAGCAAAGCATGCCAGTGGTTTTCCCTTGGCAAACAATGGTGGCCAAGGGTTTTCCTATATGAAGACTAAAAATATTAAAAAATTATGATCGTAAAATTCCACTACACCAACAACAACGTGTAAAAGTGAATGAAAAGAAATTTCTCTTCTAATTCAACTCTAACAACACTAAAGAGATGCGATTTGTGCTGCCACCTAGGTCTCCTAAATCAGATCAATAAGTTCAACCAAAAAGTCTCTCTACGAAATTCTCTGAAAAGGAACTGAATTAAATATTTCAGTCTCTTTCTTTATTAGAATAAAAATTTAAAAAAATAAAATAAATAAGTAATCAAATTTTTAATTCAATACTAAGCTGTAAATAATATTCTCAGATATTTTAAAATTTTGTGCCTTGATTTTTCATTTCTTAATCTAAGTTACAATTTCAAAATTACAAACAATTTAAAAAAAGAAAATTCAAATCTATAATTTAGATTAAATAAGTTTCGATTAAATAAAAACTTATAATTTGAATTAGATTAAACCTAAATTTAACTTTTCCTCCCCTTATTTTATTCAAAGAAAGAGTATATTTCAGTCAGCTTAGAATCTTAGAAATGATTAGCTGAAATACTTATCTTTATAAACTAACAAAATAATAAATTGGAAACGCGAGAAAAAATTACTTTTAATGAAATACTATAGTTTTTCTGATTTTAGCATAGACAAACTCAGTACATTTACCGAAATTTTAATCTCCTTTTGTTAACGTAAAACATTATTTTCTAATAAGAGTTATTAACTCATTTAATTTTAAAATAAACATTGAGAATAAGAAAGTGACCTTAAAAATGTACTTCTCTTGCCCTCTGTCTTCAAAGATAGATTTCATTTTTGAGTAAAAAAATATAGGGCTTAAAAATGAATGCATAAATAAATAAAGGATTCATGTAACATCTTATGATTTTTATGAAATAATTTAAACTTTGTATTTTAAAACTTAAGATTAATAATTATTATAATAATTAAGAATAATGAATGAATTAATTTTCATTTAGATGGCAGAGCAGCTCAGTATTCAGTTTAATACAGGGCATGACATTTCAATTCTAAAGGTACTAACCAAACTAAAATGTTCGCTTGCCTTTATTTTCTCGAAAAATATGAATACTTTTTAAACCATTAACTGATGTAATATACAGTGGCGTATCTAGGGTATGGCAAGTATGGCGATAGTATAATTTTTTTTTATTTATAGAACATAACAACAGATGTAGTATAATTTTTTTTATAGAACATATTAGGAACTGAAAAATTAAAACACATTTGTAGCAAATAATAATATTTCCCACGGACACAGTCTTAAGTCCCTCAAAATAAAAGGTTTGCGGGACTTACGTCCATCAACTGTAGCGTGCACTCTCAACTAGGGGAAAAATGAGATTGTAAAATTTGAAATGCAACGTTTTACAAGATAAAACTTGATCGCCAGTCCTAAATATTCAGTCGCCAGTGGCTAGCTGGGGTGTGAAAATTTCCCATCCTGGTTTAATATTCAAAATATTAAATAATATATTTGTTTTAAAAGAATTGTGACATCCAACATTTAAAAAAGAAAACTATTCATAAGCAAATTGTATACTTATTAAATTAACAAAATATTTTATATTAAAACAAAAGTAAATTATATGAGTGTTGAGATTATAAATATATATGAGGGAAAAAACTTACTGCATGCCCATGGAATGAGGGTTCATCATTTCATTCTGGTACATGTCTTGATGCCCCCTCGATTGTTGTTGATGTGGGGGGTTATGGAACTGGTTGTTGTTCATTATGTGACCCTGGGGTGAACTAGGGTGCACCAGGTAGCCGTTTTGTTGTTGCTGATGTTGTTGATGAGACTGGAGGAGAGACTCAGGTGAACGTAAATGAGAAAGAGGCTGTGGGGAAAAAAATAAATAAATAAATAAAACCATTTTCTTAAAAAAAAAAGAAAGTAAGAAAGATGCAGTTTTATTTCTATTTTAATTCATAAATGTATATTAGGTTTTTGGTTTTACGTTAATAAATTACCCGTTAATAAATTTCCTCTTAAGGGGATTTGTTCATGAAAGCACTCGCTTTGTTACACAGCAAATATTCGATAATAAGCAACTAGATATTACTGTAAAATTGCAGTTCTTTAGATAAACTAATTTTCTGATTTAAATCGTAGAATATTTTTTCTAAGGGCTCTTTCGAATTCAACGGAATAATAATTCTATTACAATATTAATAATGGTTATTTCATAACATTACTTATTTTGCAAAATAAACGGAAATTTGATAACATTATATTATTCTAATTAATGAAGAAAAATCATTAAAGTAACAGTAAAACATTTTTATTATTAAAATACGCAACTGCGACTAAGATAATGCTACTTTGAATAACTGACCTTAGCAGTGAAACTAGTCAATTTATACCATGATTTTATTTAAATATTTTATTTAAATTCGAATACAAAAATTGTTGAGTACGAAAAATTATTAATCTTAGTTAGTTGCATAATCGTCGTTCTATGGTAATAGTTTAAATATAATATACAAAAAATAAATAAAAAACAATTTTTTAAAAAAAATACTGATGTACGAAAAATTTATATGATGTAAGTAAAATTTTTACAATTTCAAGCAATTCGAATGAAAACTGTACAAATTATAAGTAGCGAATTATTGAAATAGTATATAGTACAAAATTGTTCAATCCATCCTAGCTTGAAGAGATCGATATATTTTGTAGAGTTTATTTTGTAGATATATTTTGTATATATGTTTCGAAAACATGTATTCTCCAATAATGGCATAAAATAACATTTCAGCTTAATTTTATGGAGGGGAATAAATATTGTGAGGGTAATTCGTTTTGTAAAGAAAAGAAAAATTAAAAACACAACTTATTTCAAATTTTATTACTCAGAAACTGTTCGGCCTATCCCGCTCAAATTTTGTACTTTGTCTATCAAAATGACATAGTTTAAATTAAATTAAAAATTTGTGTATCTAGCAATTCCAAAATCTTTTGATCATTGATAAATCAAATAATAAAAAATTATCTTAAAATATTATTCTATGCATCAAAATTATTTTAGGAGAAAAGAGTATTACAACTAGTTTCAAAATTGTTTTGATTCTTTTAAATGGTTCTAGAGATCTAGCGAAATGCACTAAAGTCTAAGGAGTCAGAATTTTAACCAGTACTCCTAACTAATCTATAGGTACCATATTTTCTAGATTGCAACTGCCCTTTTTTTGTAGATAGTCAAAAATACAAATCCATTAAAGAAAGAAAAAGGGTATATTTATTCACGGAAAGAACGTTTTTGCGAAAGAACGAACGGAAAGAATGCTCTCTTAAGTAATCGAAGTTTCATCTGATATAAATACTCTTTTAAAATTTCTAAAGAATGATATAGTCAGCTTTCATAGCTTATCGTTTCTAAAATCAACTTCTAATTGAGCAGTTTAAATTAAGTTTCTGTTGGTTCAATTAAGATTATTACTTTGAATGCTTTTCACTAATTGTTTCTTAAAATGGCTATATCATAAATGATAGATACAGCCTCCTCCCACGCCCACTGCATAATTCATCAAAAAAGCACGAAATTAGATTAAGATCGAGTAATTGAGGTCATATGCACAATCGAAATATGCGGATAATTAAGAATAATTACTCTGAATAGGGGATAGGCAAATCATCATCATTTATTTTAATTTCAAACAATTACGCGCAAATTATGCGAAATCATAACCATCTGAGATGGGAGTGTAACAATTAGTCTTTTTTATGCAAATGTTTCAGGCTTAAACTCAAATTGGAAATTTTAAAAACAATTCAGTCGCATATTTTTAAAACTAAGGAATATAAATAATTCAATAGGTGAAGTTAATATACGCATTAGAAACTTAATATTTTATAATTTCTGGTTAACAGTCTATCCATGTAGAAGGTTAAAGACAAAAGAGATAGTTTGCACTTTTATGTAGCATTCTATTTGTTAACGTATGTACTACACGCAGCGCATTTACAACAGAAAAACCTTGGTTCTTTACAGAGGCTGCGAAGAATATTCACATACCACTGTGTACACGAATGTGCGTAGTACAAATATGCTAAATTTCTCTAATAATTACTCAAATCCGTATTCTTGAACTTTCAGAACATAATTTAGAAATAAATTTCCTGTTAGCCGCATGTTTTTAAATTACATTTCAGAAATGTTCAATGACGTAAGTCCTCAGGGGCGGATCCAGAAATTTTCTGGGGGGGGGGTCATAGACTCAGATCCCCTCCCCCCAAAATAAATTTTTTTACGAAAACTTTTTTTAAAAATATTTTTTTTCAAAAAAAAAACAACTGGGGTGTTTAATGCTAGTCTTCTCATTTATTTTTTTCATAATGAACAATACATAAATAATTCAAGTATTCAAAATCTTTAAATAATAAATGTAATGCGTTTTTTAGACACTTTGGCAAATACAATCTTGGTTAAACCTGTTGAAGCGCGCTTCAACATTATTAATGTTCACAATGAAACTATGACGAATTTCGTTTTAATCTTTTGGATTTTGATTCTTGAAACAGTGAAGAACATAATTAGATGAAGAAAAATCGATTTTTCCGACCTACCTAGGTGTATATGCCCCCTTAAATAATTTTTAAAATATTTCATTTCATTTGTAAACTGTTAAAAAAATTATTATTTTTATATATATTTTTCAATTTGGGGGGGGGGGGTCATAACCCCTATGACCTCCCCCCGCTGGATCGCCACTGTAAGTCCTTATTTTACTTTTTACTTAATTTGCTTCAAAACAGTATGCATTAAAGCTCATTATTTTGAAAATCGTTTGAAAGAATAGCTGTCATGGCGAAACTTAATTGTTTGTTCCTTCTGATTTTAACAAATCATCACATCGATTAAAGCATCGATATTTTTTCTAAGTATAAGCCACGACTTTAAATAATAATCGTTTAACAGCCTTTTTATTTTATTTTTAAACTATCGTGTTTTACTGACTCAGGTATTTCGGAGGACCAACAAAATGTCAATGTTGGGCAATGCGTGGCACGCGGTTGAAAATCTCTACATTAGAACTAAAAAAGAGTGAAAAGTAGATACAATAGTTATGGAAGTCTTACGTACGTGTTGATTGTAAATTTGACAGTCTGAATAATTTTCTTCTTGTCTAGGCAAGTACACACAAATTTGATCGCAGCTCAGTTTTCGTTTGAGGTATTCCACAGGAATCTTGATGAAGAAAAGAAAAAAACATTTTTTTAGAAAAGAAGAATTCATTTAAACCAAGATTAGATTAAATAACAGATGCAAGTCTAAAAAGAGACAGGAAAAATGTAATAATGATTACAATAATATCTTCAAATCGTTTGGATTACATAAAAAGGTATGATATCTGACTCGTAAATGCAATTACAAATAAAAATAAAACAATATACATTGTATTTGAAACACATAATTAATTTCCACAATTGTAATTTGAACATGGAATTTTAATTTCAATACACAATTGTACTCGAATGTTAAAGTAATAAGTAAAATTTTTATATTATTTTTTTTTTTTTGTAAAAAAGAAGAATTCATACTTTATATATTAAACAAGTATCGATGAACAAGTATGTTTTATTATTTAAAACACATGTTTGTTTAATTAAAGACAATCAAGTATCATATTTTGCCATGGTAACATGACAAACTTTGATTTTTTATTTTAATTTAGATAATACTGAATTGATTTTCAAATATTTTTTTTTGTTTCTTTCGTTATCAGGTACATTAAAGAAATTTTTTTTTTCAATTTGAAAATTTTGACTCTTGAAAGAGAAAATTAAGAAATTTTTTTCAAAAATGATTTTAAGAATTAATAAAAAAATCAATAACTGTAAATTCAAAAAGAAGTGTTGAAATGTTCACTATAACAAGGGGGAGAAAAAATGTTTTTTTGAAAAATCAATTTTGTATTTCTTGATGGTACATCGAAAGGAATCATTTATTCAGAATTGTGATAGAACACTCAATTCAGCATTTTTTTTTAATGAATCTTCAAAATTAGAAAACGATTAAAAAAAAATTTAAAATTTAGAATCGTTTACAGATTTTCTTTTCTTTTTAGCAAACAATTTTAAAATTGTCTACATTTTGTATAAAAGATTCTAAAATTATTTAAAAAATGTATTTACATTAAAGAAAAATACATTTAAATAACATTTAACACTTTTGGGTTAAAACTACTTTGTATTATAATTTTAAATGTTGCGCAAAAATAAAGACTATTTTTTCAAAAAAATTACTGATATGATAAAAAGTTTTTCCTATCGATAAAGTTTGCCTCATAAGTTTAAAAGAATGTTTTCTTTTTATTGAAAAATAAAATGAGGTGACAATATTAAAACTCTCGTTAATTGAAATGATTATACAAAACGTAAACTTAATAAAAACAAACATAATAAAACTTAAAATACAAAATATAATCTGTAGGATAACACAAAATACTTACATAGAAAAACATTTTTAATAATTTTATAACGAGGAAAAATATTATAAAACGAAGAAAAAAAAGTAGTTCAGAAAAATAACTGTACTCTGCTTTAAAAATCCAAATTAATTTGTTGTAAGGAATAATTTTGAAGAATGACAACTACCAACCATAAAACTAGTTATTAAACTTTTTTATAGAATAAATTCTTAACATCCTTTATGTTTTCCTAATACTGAAAAATTTAATGCTCATTTTTTTCATGAATTTTTTTTAAATGAAGAATTAAAAAAAAAAAAGTTGCTATTCCTTGAAGATAGATCAAATATGCGTTTAATCGTGTAAAAGTTACAGCAGAAAATAAAATTTCCATTTTTTATTAAAAAATCATTTTAACCAAACTGTTATAAACCTAAATTATAGCTGAAATATAAATACAGGGTACCTGATTTCCGAAAACCCCCTGACCGCTACACCTAGTTGCAGCAGCAGTTGGTGCGTAGCTTAATGGTGGAATTTCAAACTCTTCGTCCCCGAAACTTGGAGTATGGAACGTCTGTAAAAAAGATAAAAACAATTACATTTAATTGATGCTAACAATAGAAAGACAATCAATCAGCAAATAATAGATATTTTAGAATTCAAGATAATTTGTTTCAAGTTATTTCAAACTGCTCTTAACATTAACAAATTCCCATTCTTTCATTTTTAGCCCAGAAAATTTTATTAAGTCCATTAGATTGTAAAATAGTACATTTATTATTAGTAGTAGAACAATTTGCATTTGATTAAAGTTGTAAAACTAAGTTGTAAGAAGATCAGAGGTAACAGCAAAATATTTTAGTTTCATTCTTATTACTTTCATAACTGAAAAGTACCATCTTGAATTTTACAAAAAATTAATAATTTATAGGGGAGTAAAAAAGGGAAGAAAAAAAAAGGAAAGAACAAATAGATAAAAAAGAAAAATTCCATATCTTTTCCTCCGATATGGAGCAATAAAGGAATGGAAAAGAGAATTCAATACAGATGGTCATAGTGTTTGTTAAAAACAGTTAGTCAGCGAAATTTCAGCACTTTTTTCGCTCCGCCGACGACAATTTCATTTTTCTTTTCAATTCCGGCAGTTTCATCATATTTTTCAACGCCACCCCGTTTTTTGAGAGCAAACCCAAAAATGTTCGAACTTTTTTTTTTCGTCAGCGACTGCTATTATTTTTTAAGATATAAGAAATTTACAATCGTGCAAAATGCATTGGAATATTTTTTAAAAAAATGTGACAATTTATGTGTAATTCTATCTCATCTAGTATGAGTTAAATTTTATTAGAATCAAGGGCTCCAGAAACTCTACTCCAGAATTTTCTGAAGTAAATTCATAATAGAATGTATTCAAAATTAGAAATGAAGGTCGCCAATAGCCCATTGTGCAGCTCTAGTGCGACGTAAATTAACAACAACAACAACAACATCAAAACTAGAAGGCAAGTGATCAATTGGTGGTACACTGTAAAAAATTTAATTCTGGATCAAATTACAGAAAAAATTATCTGCACTCAGGGAGCTAGTACACTTCTTACCGTAAAGTTTTACTGAATGATAAAAAAGTCAATTATTTTACAGAAATAACTGTAAAATCCTGAATTACAGTAATTAAATAAATATTACTGTAAAAATTACGGTATGAATTTTTACTGTAAAATGCTGCACTCAAGGTGCCAGAACATTTTACTGTAATTTGATCCGGATTTAGTTACAGTGTATAACGGGATTATACACAGTGGAGAATGAACACAATTTTTATTTATTTTCTAATTTTGTATCTTGATACTATTTTCAAATGCAGTTTTCTAAAAAGTATAAAATATTGCCAAATGTTTCGGAGTGGCTAAGATTTTAAAATGCATGATACTGTTTAAGAATGCATGATACTATTTAACAATGCATGATGCGATTTAACAGAAAATGGAATCATGAAAAGTATTTTTTGATTTGAAAAGGATAAATTTTTTTGCAGTTTGATGTAATTAACTTTTAATGCTTTGAATGTAATTACATAAAATAGTTTTAATAAAAAATATTTCATAAAAATACGTCAAATGTTTATTAAGATATTCTAGGATATTATATTGATGTTAACATATTATTTCCACCAGAGGATAACATCAAACGCTGTAACTAACTCATATAATCTTGCGAAAAAATTATTACTCTGTGTCTTGCTTTCATAATAATTTTCTTATAGATAACATGTGTAAAAAGTTATTTCTCTTCCTAAACATCGAAACTGGGCCGCTTTAGCATTATATAATCAATTTTATTTCTAAAAATGATATTATACCTTCTAAGAAAATGCAATACCTCTTTAAGAAATACCATTTCATCACTGTCCATGCATGATACTATTTTAAACTGCATGATAAAATTTAACAGAATTTTTTATTTATTTAAATAGTATCACATATTTTTGCATTTTGATGAAATTAATTTTTTATATTTTAAATATATTTGTATTCATATTTATTACGATAGTTTTACTCAAAAGCATTTCATTAATCTAAAAAAATACTTCAAATATTTAAGGTATTCTGGGATATTATATTAATGCTGATGCATTATTTCTAGAAGAGAATATAATCAAATACTATAATTAACTTTTATAATCTTGCGAACAAATAATTATTCCTTGCTTTGTTTTCACAATAATTCCTTTTTTCAACATGTATTATAATTTATTTCATTTTCTAAGTATCAAAACTAAGCTGCTTTACCCTTCTCTAATTAATTTCATCTCCATATATGACTACACCTCTTGATACTTTTTGACCATGTATGATACTATTTTACTTAAATAAAAACATATAAAAGTATTTTCTTATTTCAATAGTATCATACATTATAATTTTTTGTATCTTGATACAACATTTAAGAGAATTTCTCTCAAAAATATTTCCCGAATCCAAAAAGAAAAAAACTTCAAATGTTACTAAGATATTCTAGGATATAATATTGATGCTAATGCATTATTTTTACATCAAACGCCATAATTAACTCTTTTATAATCTTGCGAACAAATTATTATTCCGTGTCTTGCGTCCACAATAATTCCCTTTTATCTAACATATATTAAAACTTATTTCTCTTTCTGGAATATCAAAACTGAGCTGCTTTAGCATTCTCTCTAATTAATTTCATCTCTCTCCATGGCGTTGGAAAACGTCTTTTACTGAATAAATAAGTAATTTGTTTACGTTATTAAAACTTTTGCTCTCTGTTTCTTCAAAATATTCTAGAAAACTAATGGAACAAAGATTCTATCCCGCTTCGTTGTCGTTATTTATTTATAAAATTCATTAGCCAACCCCCCCTTCCCAGTGTTCGAATTGCTTTTCTCTCTCTTTGTTCAAAAATGCTAAAACGTCCATTAAATTTGGAAATAATAATGAGTTTTGTATGATATGTGAAACACCTTTTATGATAATATACGGCGCTTTTCGTCTAAATGTTTGTTTAACTGTAATTCCCGTTTTTAGAATTATTTCTATTCCATTTGTTTTCAAATGGAATCTAATTCTTAAACAAAATGGAAGGTATTCTTTCATTCGAAATTAAGTAAATATGAAGGATTTTGTTGTTGATCCTTCTCATTTCTAATATTAGTTTTGAAGTATGGCATGCTCATGTACTAATTTAACTGTTTTGTGTAATTAACCCTGCAGAAAGTTGTTTATGAGCAATCTAGAGAATATTATGGTTTGAAATTCTTTGACTAAAAATTCCAGATACAAAACGTAGGTATTTTGCAATCAAGAATTATGATGATTTAATCCTGAACATATAGGCTTGACCAGTATAAGTTACAAAGTATAGCAAACAAAACATAGTTTTATATAGTATTTTTTTTAAATTAAATGTATTATTTCTCTCCAAATTTTAAATGCTTTATCCACACAATGTTCCATTTTGATTTAATCTTCAAGATAAGAGTAATAAAGAAAAATAAAATTAGAAATTAATTTGATTTAAATGTTTTTATTTCTCTCCTATTTTTAATTATCTCGTTCATAAAATTTACCATTTAATCTTAATGTCCAATATAAAATTAAAGAAAAATAAAAGAAAAAAAATTTTTTGGTTAATAAATTATTACCTATATATAGAATTAAAAATATGTGATAAAAATAAAGTTATCATTTTTTTAAAAATTTAACGTTTTCATTTCTATACGATGTTTAAATACCTTATCAATAGAATGAACTATTTTGACTTCAACTTCATGATAAGAGTCTTGGAGAAACATAAAAGCATGGGTTCATTTATATAAAGCCAGGGCTAAAAAATAGAGGAAGATGTACGTTTTTTAGAAAGAACTTTTCTGAGTTTTAACGAAAAAAAAGAAGAAAAAGAGGTTGTAAATAATTCATAAAATAAAAATAATATGTTATTATTGGAACTAAAGAAGTTAGGAGTTGATGGCGTAATCCAGTTTTCATCATCTTTGTTTTCCTTTGACAACGGATAGAAATGACAATATTTTGTCAATTTTTTCAAGCATAAATGTGTATAGATGTGTAATAATTTTCTTTACTTGAAACTACAACCTATCAAAATACAGATGGCCGAAATATGCGTAATTAGGAAAAGAAATATACATGTATTATTTCTTATCACTTGCATGACTCATTTTAGCAAAATGTAAAATAAATAAACAATGAAAATTATGACTTTTACAATTAGAAATGAGATAACGATTGCTAAAAAAATATACATGAGCAGCAAATGCTAATTATCAGAGTCAAACTATTAATTATTATTTATTTATTGACAAATAACCATAAAGACATTTGATTAACATATAGTGAAATATTTTCATTTCTGATATCGACCATGTTTCAGTTGTAAAGGAAAAACATGCAACTGAGATAAACTTTTATGGTTTATTGTTCTATCTTTATTTGTTTAGAGAAAATAAGTAATACTTCACTCTTTTTACTCGACAAGTTCAACATATTTTTTTAATATATTAGAACAAAAATGAAATATCGATGTTAATTTTAACTATAGCTTGTTTGGCTATACTTTCAATAATTTTGAACTTTATAGTTCACTGTCAAAGTAGCATTGTATTGCCAGACGTTTTTGGTCGATGTACAAGCATATTGCTTAAACAAGAACGCTTGTCTACGTACGAGCATATTGCTTAAACAAGAATGCTTGTCTATGCACGAGCATATTGCTTAAAACAGAATACTTGTCTATGTACGAGTATATTGCTTAAACAAGAATGCTTGTCTATGGACGAGTACATTGCTTTAACAAGAATGCTTGTCTATAAACGAGCATATTGCTTAAAACAAAATGCTTGTCTATGTAAGAGTATATTGCTTAAACAAGAATGTTTGTCTATGTACGGGCATATTGCTTAAACAAGAATGGTTGACTATTATGTTTTAGTATCTAGTGAGCAAGAAAGCAATTAGGAAAGAACTGCTTTTGCTGTTCCATGGGTTGACGAGCGAAAGCGAGTTTGGACCGGTAAACACTTAGTATGTTATTAGTTTTTTTATAAACACTAATTTAGGCCATAATATACCATTAATTATTAGGAAATTATTAGCCATGCCATATATTAATTTTAATTTATCATAATTTTTTTTAATAAAATTAATTAATGTTTCGAACTTATTCAGGCCCATTGATTTATATCGTTCAGAAAATTCTCCTTAACAGTGTTTTTGGACGCTTTTTCGTCAAGGAAAATTAAAAAGCCACAGTTTAAGTGACTTACTAGAAGCAAAGCTATAATTTTAGACAGTATAAATCATCTTATAGTAAAGAATAATCTGGGCTTCAGAACAAACAAATAACTTAAATATTTTAAAAATTATATAACTTTTTTAAAAATCGCCAACTTCGTACGATTTTTTCACATGAATGAGAATTATCAAAATCAATAAATAATTCTTGATTTTCTCAAATTTTTAAGAGCCCAGATTATGCAGCCTCTGAGTAACATTATTAAAGATTCAAAATATTAGATCACAAATGCTTTTAATTTTGACTTAATTGTAGTTTATCATCCCATTGACGTTTTACGCTATTTTAAAAATTAGCCTATAGGTCACTGTCTTAAGATAGGTTTAACTTGACCCAACAGTCATAAATAACTGTTGCAAGTCCATAATAGTTATAAAAATTGCAAAATGTTCGCAAAAAAAGGGTCATTTCATGCTTAGACAGAGTTTTTAAAAAACAACTCTAAACACGATAGTGATCTGTAGAAGATACAAGTAGAAAAATTTTAACTAACCTTATAATTTTATGCAGATAACTTATAAAAATGCAAATTACAAGAGAAAACAGCCGAAAGGAAATTATATAAGTTGTTTTCACAGTTAATCAAGCATCCCTCCGATATTGATTTTAAATTTATTACTTTGTATTGGATTTCCAAGTTGATTATATATTCCTTTAAACTGATTGTATATACTAGTTTGGTGGAATATTTAATTCCATAGACGAATATACTATGGTATATTTAATAGCCAGATAGTGAATTCGGAACCTACTATGGATATTATTAATCATACTGTTCAAGTGTTTGAAGGTACAATTCATCATACGTTGCGCTCGGCTTTACAAATTAATCATACCTTTCACGTATTTCAGCTGAGCAATGATTCATACTTTTCGCATGATAGATTAAGCATGATGAGATATGGGATATATATTACATACAAAATGGAATTAAATTATTGTTAATGGGTAGGTAAAAGTCACTAGCACGTCACAACAGATTAAGTTACTTTTGTTTTGATTCGTAAGTGCAGTTATTTTTATCTTGAATTCAAGATTATTACACGCAAATTGTTTAAAGTTATATAATTTTCTCATTCTCAAAATGAACTCTTACTGTTATTTTTTCCATAAACTAGGAGGGTCTGTTGCGATATATATGTATTTGAAATATTAGTAATGAAAAAAAAAACAAGCATTAAAAGTTGATCCAGACTTATACGACATTCAATACTATTTGACTGAAGAAAATAAAAATTTCATGTCTGTATCAGATGCAAATGCTTTTCGAAACAAATTTATGAAGATTGTTTTCACAGTAAAAAATTCCGGATCGAATTACGATATAAAGTACCGGCACTTTAGGTGCAACATCCGTAAAATTCCTTTTACCGTAAAATCCATTTTAACGTAAAATATTATACCGTATTTTTTAAAGTAATATTTATTTGAGTGATTCAGTGATTTTACGGTAATTATTACTGTAAAAATTATGGTACATAAGGTTTTTCATCCAGTAATGTGTTCCGATTAAAATGGATTTTACGGTAAAAAGTACTGACACCCAGAGTTCTGGTACTTTTTAATTGATCTAAAAAATTTTACAGGGTATGACGAATGTTATTTATTACTTTAGAATATATATAATAGTAATAAAAAATCCCTCAGACTTGAAATTATATATGTTGTAAAAACCAATGTAATATATTTGTATCAGATAATTATGTATTTCGGGACAAACTATTCGGATATTTTTAATTTAACAAGAACAAAAGATTTGTAAATTATATTTATATATCTGGAATTATAAAAATAAATAAAATAGTTTTTTTTACGAAATTTATAGTATGTCTATTGCAACCACGTTTATTGTAACGAGAAATAGATAGATTGTAGAAGATATACAACTTACAAATCTATACCAATATTTATACCTTTTGGAACAAAACAACTAGTAACTTTTTAACGGTTACGTCTTGAAAATCTTATTAATTTGGTATTTAGATAATAATAATGAAAGAAAGTTCTTGTGACGATGCTTTAGCAATGAGCGAGAGCTAGATAAAGTGTAGCGAATGAAAAACTGCATAATATATCACCCATTTATGAGGAAAATTTGAAGAGAAGATGGAGATGGATTGGACGTATCCTTCGTCTTAAACGAGGATAGCCCTGCTAACATCGCACTTACTTGGGGATCTGATGGAATACGCAAAAGAAAAAGGTCGTGACTTACTTGGCAAAGATACATGCACCAAAATCTGTGCAAAGCAAAACGAAATGGGAGGAGGCAAGAGGACTGGCTTAGGACAGGGGTGCCTGGAAAAAGAGACTTGAGGCCTTATGTGCCAGCTGGCGCGAAGAGGATAGGTAGGTAATGTATCTGCATCAGATATCAATGCATTTCAGAACAAACTACTAGAATATTTTTAGCTTAACAACGATTGTTAACAATGTTTACGTATTTGGTATTTAGAATATTAATAAAAACTAAGGACTTTTGCGAAGTTTTTTTTTCTTCATGCCCACTCTAACTTCATTTATTGTAAATGCATTTTGGAATAAATCACGCAGACAGTTTATGACCAGTAAGTCTTAAAAACATTATTTATTCATTTGCAATTACAGTAACCCACTTGTAACTAAGTTTTAGGAGACTTGTTGCAATTGCATTTTTTATAATGAGAGATTAATGGAGCTAGATGTTTTACATCAGATAAAAATTAATGCATGTTATAAATCTGTATCAGATACCAATGCCTTTCGGAACAAATTAATCGAATCAGTTCTTAGTTTAACAACAATTGTTAACATGTATTTGGTATTTGGAAATACTGATAATAAAACCAAGCACTTATTTCTCATGCTTACTGTAATGCATTTTGAACATAAAACGCAAACTATTTATGATCAGTATACCTGGAATACATTAATTTATTAACTTGCAATGTAGATCACAACAGTAGAAAAAAACCGACTTGTAAAGAAGTTTTAGCTGTCTAGTCGCAACTGTATTCGTTGTATTGAGAGCTAGATGGCAAATAAATAACGACATAATATATCTGTATCAGATATCAATGCACTTCGTAACATTCGATTATTTCCAATTTAACAAAATTTGCAAACGATATTTATGTACGTGGAATATTGATAATAAAATCTAAGAATTTCTACGAATTTTGTTTCTGCATATTGTAACTACATTTATTGTAACATCATTTATTGAAAACATTATTTACTAATTTGCAATGTTGATAACAACAATAGAAAAAAAAATCCACTCGTAATGATGCTTCAGTAGACTTGTTGCAATTGCATTCGTTGTAATGAGAGCTAGATATACTGTATCAGATAAAAACGAATGCATGTTATATATCTGTATCAGATATCAATGCACTTCGGAACAAACTACGCGGACAGTTTATGAGAACTAATGCCTTGAAAACGATATTTATGCATTCGGGGATATTGTGAATGAAGAATAGGAACATTCCAAGAAGAAGAGAGAGAGGATCATAAATTCCCGAAAATGAAACCATGTCTGTCGTTCCGCTTAGTTAACTTCGATAATAATTGACATAAATCAAAATAAAGAATCTAATCCCGGAAATCAAGGGCTCAGGGAGAAAGGGAGGAGATGTACCCTCTTTTCTTTGAGGAGTTTTATTTTGACGGTAATAAAGAATCTCGTTCCAATGATTTATTTATGTTTGTGGTACATTGTTGATATTTTCTTTACGTTTTTATTTCTTTTTCTTTTTTTTTTCGATGTAAAATTCAATAAATTGTTCAAAATGACACGATATGTTTCCATGTTAAGGGATCTAAAAGATTTTTTTCTGACAAAAGTTTTTGATTAAAACTTTTTGGGGGGTCAAAATAATTTTATTGTAGAAATCCAAAAAAATAAGTTCCTTTATTTAAAAAAAATATGAGCTAGTGTGATTTTAAAAAGAGACAGATTTACCTGCCCATTAGAAGTTGATTCAAATCATTAACGTGATTTCATGCATACAAAAGAACATAGTATCTCTTTCTTTCTTCAAATTTAGCTCCGAAGAAAATTAAATTATAAACTTCGTCGCATTTTGACTAAAAACTTTTTGCATTTAAATACTCCTTGTGATTTTTGTTAAACTTCAGTAAAAATTTGAGAATCTGATATGTAAAAAATTCTGGATGAATTTAGAGGTAAAATGAACTTTTACCATAAAACTCATTTTTACCGGAACATCAAAAAATTGATAGACTTAATTTTAATAGTTACTCATTGAATCACTCAAAACAAAATAAAAAGGTAAAATCACTGAATCACTCAAATTAAATAAATACTGCAATAAAAATGGATTTTACGGTAAAATGGATTTTACGGTAAAATGGATTTTACGGATGATGTACTTGGAAGTGCTGGTACTTTATATTGTAACTTGATCTGGAATTTTTAACACTGTAAGTAAAATTTTAGACAAGTTAAAGAAAGTTGAAAAAAGATATACAATGTTGTTTTCTTGATGAAATTGAAACCGTCTAAACTTTTAATATAACTGAAAAATTGAATTTTTTCCAGAACACGCTATTGTGAAGCATGCTATTTTTAGTTTTTTGATCAATGTACTAACTAAATTACAGCTTTGTTTTGATACTATCGGTTATTTCGATCAAATTGTTAGTTCAAATTATATTTTGTTATTTTTTTTAAATACTTTATAATTTATTTTAAAGATTTTATAACACAGCACTCGATTGTCATAATCATAAGACTGTAAAATTTACTAAAACTGAAAAATTATCAGAGTTATTTTATTAGTACATTCTGAGCGATATGGAGTTTAAACTAAATTTCACGAGGAAAAAAAAAAGAGTTTTTTCTTATCTATAAATAATGAGTATATATTGGTTTACACTTTTGATTTCAAATTTTACTTTTTTATTAATACAAAATAATGCGGCAAACTCTTGAACTACATCGTAAAAAATTACGGTAAAAAGTACCGGCACTTAAGGTGTCTCTACTTTTTACCGTAAAATGCTACGGAACAAAAAATCTGATGTATCGTAATCTTTACAATAATACTTACTGTAAAATCTTTGAAACACTGTAATTATAAATATATATATATCTTTAAAAATTACAGTTTAAAATCTACGTATTTCACAGTGAAATGAATTTTATTCAGGGTACCAGTACTTCTTACCATAATTTGACCCAGAAATTTTTATGGTGTACTAATATTGCAAAAATACCAGAAATAATAATTTTAAAACTTTCTTTTTTTTAATTTTTCAAAATATATTTAATTTTTAGTAAGTTTTGTATACTAGCAAATGTCATGTTGCGAACTCTAAAAATAACAACAATGCCTAAATGTCCTTTATTTAAAAATAAATTTTTTTAATATAAAACTTGTACACTTTCAAATGTTATGTGGCAAACTGAAATGGATAATTTGCTCACTACACAACCGTTTGCTGAAATTGAAATTACATCTCATAAAAAAAATTAAATGATGATAAAATAACATTAGTTTTCCATAAAAAATAATGTAACTAACCTAATGATAATATTATATTTCACGAAAATGATAATTTCGATAAATTCTTAAGTCTGTCAAAATTACAAATCGATACAAAATATTTTTCATAACGTATTCTTTGTCAAATTTCAAGTTCTTGGTTTTTTAACTTAAAGTCTTAATCGGAAGTTCTAACAAGCACAACTTAGTTAAACATGGACAGTAAAAACAAAAGTTCAAAAAGTTTCAAATGTAATTGTCACCAGAAAACACTACAACTAACGTAATTTAAAATTGCTTGAAATTTTTTTTTATATTTGAAGTGTTTGGCGGAACGTATTCGGTAAGTTTTTCGACTTCACAGTTTTAAAGTTAGAACATAAACTTGTCAAACATGATAAAAAAAGCTTTAACAACTCTCAACCACTTGCTGGAATGGCAATCACTACCCATAAAATAACAAAATTAATGATAAAGTGACTTTCGCATTCCATAAAAAATAAAGTAACATATAAAATGATAATATTAATTTTTTTCCTATGCCCACCTGGAGATTGACCTTTCGTCATACAGGCATCTGAGGGGCAGATTTGTTGGCCACTCTTTCAAGGGCACCATATTAGGTGGGCCAACGTTGCTCCCACAGTAAGGACAGATAGTTCAGAGAATGAAAGAACGTCCATGCCTTGCCCGGGATTTGAACCCAGAACCTCTTTGATGCAAGATCAGTTCCCTGACCACTACACAGATCGGTCGGCATAGTACTAAATTTTGAGAAAATGAAAATTCCAATCGCTTGCAAAGTCTGTCGTAAGTTTCCAGACGTTACAAAATCTTTTACATAATGTATAGGTACTTTGTAAGTTCATTGCTTTCTAAATGAATATATATACAGTCGAACCTCGCTAACTCGAACCTGGATTTCACGAATTTTTCGATATCTCGAAGGAAAAAAAATTCCCTTCAAATTTCCTATACACTCAATGTTAAAAAAAACTTGATTTCACGAATTTATTTTTTCTAATCCCTCGATAACTTGAATTTTTTTTCCATAAATAGTGCAGATTTTTTTTCTAAAATTAAAAAAAATATTCCAAAAAAATTTTTAAGATTGGCTGACAAGGCATAGAATGATGTGTTTTCCTCTATGATAATGAATGGCTTCAAGAAGTCTGGATTCATTAAAGATCACGAAAGTAGTCAAACAATCAATATCGTTAATTCTGCTGAAAACTACAATGAAAATGATTGGGACAGATTGACTGGACTCATGAAGCTTGATGACATGGAATTTCATGACTTTGTATACGTAGATGATGCAGTAACAGTGTGTGGTCAGTGGAATGACAATGATATCATCGCTCAAACGTAAGCTTCTTGTGAACTATCAGAAGAAGAGGATGAGGAAATCGAAGATTTACCGCCCAATGTTACTAACAAACAAGCACTTTCTGCAGTGGACACTGTAAGGAGATT
>NC_092207.1:53861238-53911134 GCF_043381705.1 Parasteatoda tepidariorum | reverse complement strand
ATATATATATACATCCATATATATATATATGTATGTATATATATATATAATGAGATCTCATGACCATATGATAACATAACATATACAGGAGCAATCATAATTCTAATATAAATTCCAAATCAACTCAGTAAAATAGAGCAGTAAAAAAGAAATTCAAAACGTAATTTTCAACAAAAAACACAACTACTGACGTAATTTAAAGATGCTTAAAAGGTGACAAAAATTTTATATTTGAAGTGTTTGGCAGTACGTATTTTGAGATGAAAGTCTTAAAGGTTTGAACAGTCACAAGCTTGTCTTCTTTAAAAAAAAGGTTCAATAACTCTCAACCACTTGCTGAAATTGCAATCGCATGCCATAAAGTAACAAATTAAATGACTTTCGTATTCCATAAAAAATAAAGCAACATATAAAATGATTATATAAAATTTTTTCGAGAAAATGAAAATTTCGATTACTCGTAAAGGTCTGTCAAAAAATTACAAGCCGTAACAGAATATTTTTCATAACATAAACTTTGTTAGATTTCAAATTCATTGCTTTCTAAATAAAAAAAAAATGTATGTATAGATCTGACGAGATCTCATGACCATATAATAACATGCACAGAAGTAGTCAAAATTCCAATTCAAATTCCTATTCGGAAGTTATAACAAGCGCAACTCAGTAAAAAGAGAACGGTAGAAAAAAAAAAGAATATTCCAGAAGTTTAAAACGTACAAATGCAAAAACACAAACGAATGTATCTGTACTGCATGTATATGTAGAACTTTAAAAAAAGAAATAAACAAGAATAAAAAAAAATAGAAAGGAAAAGGAATTTTTCAAAGCATTCCTTTTTGTTATTAAAAATAGGACTAAAATCGATAGAAGGGGCTATAAATTTTTAGACAGAAAAGAAAATCCAAAACTCTGCGTAATAATATTTTTGCTGAGGCTAAAAGACGTATCTCCATAAATGGAATTTGGGTTATAAATTGAAAAAAGGAACAAAAATCGATATTCAGTTTCTAACTCGAATAGAATTCTTATTCCACTCTTATTTTTTTCTCTTCTATTTCAATTCTTTTTCTCTTCGGAATGCGTCCCGCGTTGAGAAGTATCGAACGTTATTTTTCCCCTGACTCTTCTGTTACTTATTTACAAACTAAATTATATGTTTTTGAAGTCCCATCTCATATGAAAATATGAAGTTTCTTCTGAGGGAGTTGAAAGGGTATATATTCAGGGGGTGGAGGGTTTCGCGAATATATATATACTGGGGGGGGGGTGGATGAGAATCAATGAATATATAGATATATACATATATTTTTCTCTATGTTTGGGAATAGGTCCGTTACAGTAAAAAATTGACTTCGGGCTTTGATCAGGACAGTGTAAATAAAAGCTGGAATTTGTATCAGATCTAATTCCTAGAATACATAAAGAAAAAACTCAATTTACAGGATTTACCCTTACAGACATATGCATACATAACAGAAGATATCTTTTTTGATGAAAAGTAGACGCGTGGATTTAAAATTGATTTTCGGAAAAAGAGTACGAATCTTTTTTGTTGTTGTTAAAAGTTCGCTGGAAAATAAGTTTTGAAAAGTATTGCACTTCAATTAAAATAAAGAGGAAAAAGTGGAATTTAAAAAGGTGAAAATTATAGCGAAATTGGATACTTTTGATGTTCGATTTTATTATACACATAAAAACTATTTTGAAAGTTTGGATTAAAGAGAAATACACCGTGCTTAGCCTTAAAAATAGGCCAATTTTAGAACTTTTTTACAAAAAAAAATAATACAAATGTCAATGTGAGAAAAACTTTTTTTTTTGAAAATTAAATAAAAAACGTTGAACTATTCTCAAAATATTTCTTTTTGTTTTAGGCCAGGCACAACTGAGAAACCATTTGTTACTTATTCGCATTAGAAAATTCAACAGAGCGAGATGCAAAAAAAAATAAATAAAAATATTTGTAACAAAGAAAAAATACATATTTGTACCACGGATATCTTGAAAGATTAATTGCCTTGAAAATTAAATATGAAATCAGACACAATTCGTCTTAATTTTATCAAATATTTGACACAAATATTAGGCTTTGGCAAAGTGTTAACTTTGTATTAAAAATTCCTTAATTTTGGTACAAATTTTTATTTATAATGAGCCGTAACATCGTGTTATTAAGTTTAAAACAAATGCAATACAAATGTCAATATGAATTAAATAATTTAAGTTGCTCAACTATTCTCCAAACACCACAAAGATACTGAACTTTTTCTGTAGGCGTTAAGAAATGTAACAGAGCAAAAAATCACCGCTATGTTAGAAATCCCTATTAGTTATTCTGTATCAGTAACTATTTGAGAGATATACTAGTTTTGAAAAGAAAACGCATTTCAAAATAGGAGGAATTTAAATGTATTGTTCTTGCAGAAACTAAGACAGTAGTACTCTTTTAATATTAAATGTTTAAAAAACATGTTCTCATGAAAAACGCAGCTTAAATTATGAAGAATTTAAAGACTTTGCTTTGTATTAATAACTAAAATATCATTACTCTGTGAGTAGTAAATATTTTAAATTTTAGTTTAAAGAAAAATGCGTTTCAGAATAGGAAGAATTTGAAAACAGTGGTCTGTCAGTGAGTAAAATATTAGTACTTTGTTAATAGTAAATATTTCAAAACAATGTTCTTAAAAAAACTCATTTTATATTATGAAGAATTTAAGTACATTGCTCTGTCAGTATCTAAGATATTAGCACTTAATTAAAAGTAAATATCTGAAAAGTGTTTTTTTAAAACGCATTTCAACTTAAGAAGAATTTAAGGACCTTGCTTTATGTTAGTAACTAAAATATCAATTCTCTTGTTAGTAATAAATACTCTAAAAATATGGTTTTAAGAAAAACATGTTATAATAAATTGGAAGAATTTAAGAACATTGCTCTATTAGCAACTAAGATATAAGCTATGGTTTTGAAATTAAAGCGTTTAAATTTGTTTTCAAAGTTTATAAAGTTAGCAATGCATAAAGTTTTTAAATTGATTTATATCTGTGATCAGCATGTCATATTTGTTTATGCGTTGAAATATGAAAACAAAAAAAATGATAGATATTTTAAACTCGTGAGGGGCATATAGGTTTTTATGGAATTGAAAACAAAAATCTTAGCATTAAAACTATTATCCAAATTTTGCTAAATTGAGAAAAATATTAATACAATTTTATATCTTACTTCATATCTTATATAACGATTGCACAGGGGAACGAATTTTTCGTTGCATTTATAGAAATACTAGATATTGCATGATTCGCGTGTGAAGATTTCAAATCTTAAATTAGTTTTGTTCCTAAAGCTACAGATTTTTTTTTTTTTACGACGGCACTTTTATTTTTTTTTCTAGAAATGTACAAGTTTAAAACAAGTTCTGTAGAAATGTATATTTTTAAAAGGAAGCCAAGTAAATATTGTGGTAAACTTCTAGGGGAGTTAGAGCACATCATCAGATTTAAAATTGCATAGGAAACCAAGCCTGAAATGACGTCATATGCCACTAGGGGTGTTTTCCACTAATGATCCGTTCAGAAGAAGACGAGAAAACAGTTCATAATAGGGGAAGCGCCTCTAGCGGCGTATGATGACATTTCAGGGGATGGATTCCTCAGTAATTTTAATCCTGATGATTTGTCCCAATTCCCTAAACATTTACGTTACTTTCTGTTATAAATAACGTTTTTAAACTCTCACATTTCTAAAAAAATAGACTAAAAATGTCATTTGAAAAAAGTAGCTTGGAGTGAGAAACCGATAGCAGATTTGAAATTAGTGATATAAAAAGCATTTAAAACTTGTCAAAAAAATCTTATGCATCAGAAAAAAAATGTTATGTAACGCTATTGTATCTGACATAACAAAATCAGTCATGAATTTCGAATTTAACGTAATAAGAAAAACAAAATGGAATATTTAATATTGAGAAATAAAAATCGTTTTCAACTTTTAATCAAGTTTAATTGCTATTCATCTTCATGTTTTATGCGACATAATAGACTTAACAACAAAATAGTATTAAGAGCTTTTCATTTCGCTTTTAGGCCTATGGAAAATCAAAAAAAGTCTATGATATTTTTTTTAAATTACGCAAAGGAAAATCAAAACATTTATTATTAAGTTTCAATCAAGACTACTAAATAAAGATCTTTAATCAAAATAAGATAAATATAATTCGATGTCTTACTCAGCATGATAAAAATATTAAATAAATAAAAGCAATTACGTTCTAAATAGAACGAGGGTAGAGAAATTTTTTTTATCAAATTACGGATTAACGTCAAAACTGTCATGCCATTTCATCAAATCGCCGTGAAAGAAGAAACCAGAACCAATCACAAAATCTTCAATCAAAGTGGATAGAAGTTTTTAAAGCGGATTTTTTTTCTTCCCTTTTTATAATTTGTTAAACACTCAGTAATAGAAAAGTCGATAGGGAAAAAAAATTGTTGAAGGGAAAATTTTTCGAAGTAATATATATATATATATATTTTATTTTAAGTTGGAAACTTAGTACTTCCACCCCCCAATTCCCGATTTTACAAAATCACAAAAATGAATGGTTTTGACGTAAGGAAGTCTTTTTATATTAAGAGGGAGGAGAAATACAAGTTTTTTACTTTTTGTATCGTTTTTCGGGCGTGAAGAGGGGTTGAAAAACACGAAGAAAGAGTGAGAAAAACAGTTTGAGGTGTTGTCAAAAGTATCTTGTTTTCTTTGATGGAGTATATAAAAGTTGTTTCTGTTTTTCTCACCAAATAAAATCCTTTAAAATTTTTTTCTTATCAAAATTCTTCTTTTCATATAAAGAAATTCAAAAGAAATTAGAATATCAGACGCACAATATTTCTTCAACTTTCTGTCTTTAAATCGTGAATAAATAGTTCCTTATAACTTAATACATTTGTGAAATAAAAGATTACTATTAATGATATTGTGTTATTATTTAAAAAATAATCTTACATTTTATCTCTACATACGAAGATAATATTATTTATCATCTATTATATATTATGAGTTAAAACCTAATTTTAGCATAATAGACGAAAGAATGTAAAACATATGAATATATTTAATGTGATATACCGCGCTTTGAAAATTATACCCGATTTATCTGATTTAAATTAAAGAACTAAAAAATAGTGTTAAAAACCTAGTTGTGTTTTTCTAGGTAGCAGACCCGTTTCCTTCTTCTCAAGTTGCAAGCACCCAGTTTCGTAAATTCTGGGATGGGAAGTGATTATGGGAATTTTGAAAACATTAAATTTGAAAATTATGCATATTTTTCTTCCAGCAAATTTAGGAACTAGAAGCCAAATAATGTAAAATTATGTAATGTATGTTTGAACAAATTTCAATCCTCTCATTCAAAAATCTATGAATTAGTCTGTTATCTTATTAATAGTTGATACTAGCCTCCAGTAAGTAAACGCCTTATGCAAATCAAAACGGTAAATATCTTAATATAATATTTATTCAATAGCTAACAGCATAGAAAACATCCTCGTTATTCAGAAATTCATCGAAGTTCATTCCTTATCAACTCCAAACCATTTTCTAGCAACGATGAAAAATTGCTTAATTTCAAACACCAAATTCACTTAGTTGATATTGGATTTTATTTTATGGGCAATAGATTTGTTTTAAAGTCAATTAACACTCTAATAATTTAAATCTGGCAAAAATATACTGAGATTAACTCATAATTGACATTAAATTATGTTTAACAAATGCAATGTCAAGTATACAATAGCAAGTCAACTAACAAGCAAACAGAACAGGCCAAGTGCTTCCAAGAAGCCAACCAGCAGATTACAGAGGTCAATTTAAAACATGCATATATAGTAACTGCCAAGAATGTAATAGATAGAAAGAATTTAGCTAATAGTTAAGTTTGGTTTCCGGTTTACTGCACTTAATATGTTGAAAATATCTTTAATCGACCAAAATAACCGAATTCCTAAACTTAGTAACCAAAAATTCAAAATCCAATATTGCATATCTAGTTATATATTAGCAAGTCAACTAATAAGCAAACAGAACAGGCCAATTACTTACAAGAAGCCGACCAGCAGATTTCAGAGGTCAATATAAAACATGCATTTATAGTAACTGCCCAGACTATAATAGATAGAAATAGTATAGCGAATAGTTAAGTTTGGTTTTCAGCTTACCACACTTAAGATGCTGAAAATATATTTAATCGATCAAAACAACCGAATTCTTAAACTTAGTAACTAAAACTCCAAAATCATCACAAAATGAGTCAGCTCATTTTAATCATCCCATTCCTACATGAGAATTCCGATAATATTAGTCTAATTTTATTAGCAAATTCTATTGGCAACATCTTTCTACTACGTCCTTAATGTAAAAGCCTTTTAGAAAATTGCCTTAGATATCAATATCATCCCATCACCGCTCTACCTAAAGGAATGAATTTTACAAATTACATTTTAAGACTCATAATCAGATTAGGAAGAAACCATTACATTTGGGGGGTTCTCCTGTATTACGATAATAGACATCTCATTACCTCGGAAGAGGTCTTCCCGGTAACAAACCCCTTCCATAGCCCTGTCGGTCTACACAAAAGCCTCTCTTGTCTATGGCAATTTCCACACAAGAGGGTGGATGTATTGAATCCATCCCCGCAATACAATGGGGATATAGTAAACCCCCCCTTTTAAAGGGGGTGATGTAGAATTGTATATGACTAATCGTTGATGAGTGAGTGAATTGATGTAAATGTTGCCAATTCATCGATCAATAGGATGGGAGGAAGGACTAAAAGAAAATCATAGGTTTGTTTAAGGATATGTCTAATTGAAACACTATCAATGCGACAATTTGCTGTTCCGATTGTATTGCATACCTAGTTTAAACGGGTGTTTAAATTGTAAATGTAAGCATTGCAATTTGAAAATGCTTCTAGTTATTAACTTACTTACAAAATGAATTGTATTAGTACTAATAATAGTAACTATCATCAAATAATTAACTAAGGTAAAACTATTTCTCGTTAGAAATTTTGTGGCACATAAACGCAGAGTATCGTGAAAATTTTCAGCAACATACTGTACTCTTTTAAAACTGTGGTGTAACAACTCTCCGAATTCTAGTACCGAATCAAGCGTTCGTGTTACACTTCAAAGTATGTATTTAAATTTAAACATCAATAAAAGAGAATGCTTATGCCAAACTCACACATATTTAAACTATTCAGGGCATGGTCGTTACCATATATGGATTTCAAAAGTGGTTTAGAAATCCATATATGGTAACGTCTACCACCGAGCACGAGAAGGTGTAAGTTTGTTGTCATCTCGCATTGTTGCTAAATTTTCCACAGAAATAGAAGTTTACTCTTACAAAAGTATATTTAAATAGTTAGTTGTGTATTGTAAAGATAATTATGTTCTCGTAAACAGGTTTACAATAATATTTGTAATTTTATTAAATAATAATGTCAATCATATTAAATAATTTGAAAATATTTCGCTTGTTTCATTAAGCCTAATTCGAAAGAAGGCAGTTGTACCATTTTTGGTGTTAGGATATACTAAATCTTTTGGCAGTAAGCAAAATCAAACCACATTATGGAGGAATTAAAACCATTTTGAACTTGACTACTTGATACTATGTTCCAAATTGAACGGAAACATACATCAATTTAGCATATAATTAAGGTTACAGCAAATTTGCATTAATAAGTTGGTCAAGACATCAGTTGGTCAAGACATCAATAAGTTGGTCTAATTTTTTCTGTAAGTAACGATTTACCAATCGATTTTTCATTTGAATCAACTGAAAAATTAAAAATAAATAACATAAAATCACTTTTTAAAAAAGTGATCTATATGACATTGTCTGAAACTTTACCTATTGTATGAAAAGATCAGAGAATTCTAAACTGAACTACATTTATTTCATAATTTTAATGCAATCAAGTAAGTGAAGGGGCTTACAAAGAAAATGAAGAATCCCCGCAATTTCTGGAATCTCAACGTAGAAAGTTTCCCTAAGCTTTTAATTCCTTCGAACCCCCACGAATAACATAAATTCCAAACTATGAGATAATATAATTAAAATATTCCATTTTGGCCTGCCATTTACAACTCATGATCACTTTCAGTAAAAATTCGCAAAAGCAAAGTTAATAATGGTTAAATAATTAATATCACAAAGGCATATTGTAATGCAAATCTTGGTTCATATAATCATTAGTTCAAAACAATCAATTGTTATATTTGAATTTCAAAGCAACGCCCAACAATTGATTTCACAAACTCAATTATCATACTTACAAATATAGTTAACTTTTGGAAGGGAAAAAAAAGTTACAAATTAGGGATCTTTATAGATTAGATTTATAATTCCAATCTTCACTTAGCTGCTTAATTTAATTAAATCTCACTAACTGCATGAAGGGGGGAAGGTAGAGCAATGTTTGGGAGGGAAGAGTTCATATCGAAAGATTTAATCAAATGGAAGATTATTTCGGACCCATTTAGCAGAGCCCATTACAGTTAAAGAGCCGCATCCTATTCGCTAAGAGGAAAATAAATTTCTCTCTCTCCTTAGAAAGTTGAAAAATAAAGAAATTCTTGAAAATTTAAAGGCACTTCTTATTCAACGTCATAAAATTCGTACTCCTCAGTCAACGGTACGATCTAAAGCAAATGGCGTAAATCTACGGCGCATAATAAAGGAGAGATAATAATAGGGATTCTAGACAACACGAATTCGCAATTAGCATCGGCTTTAATGCGAACCATTTGTCTTTAGTGGTAGTACTGCTGTTGCATAATTTATGAGGCAGAGCTCGCCCCCTCTAGCGTTTAATGTCAGAAACTCAATGAAGGGTTTATGATATCGTTTGGAGGGCGGGAGAATATTTTCCTGAATATTAAAAATTATTATAGCGCGAGAAATAAATTTTATGACTCGAATCGTTAAAATCGTATCTACTCAAACTAATTACCTATTAAAAGCGATAATAACAATAACAATAATAGATTTCTCAGACTGTGTGAAAAAGCTGGAAATTTTAAAAATTTCTTACTTCGATTGTTTCCGAAAATGGCGAAATATTACGGATAAATTATATCTAAGTTTTTATTTACTGCTCTTTGCATATTATCGAATGGATTAATGGGCTTCCAAAAGTTGTTTTATTATACGGGTGGCCATTCAAAATTAATTATTTGGAAAAAGGATTTTGTTGTTTCGCAGTTTTATGATGCTGGAATTTTTAAAAGGAAATAAGTGCTTTTTTGTTACAGAGTACTGAATAATATTGTATTGTTGAATGAAAGAAAAGTTTCTCAAGAAGTCGATACACTTCAAATCTCGGAGAATGATGATTGTTTGTTTTATATTAAAACTTTAACAGTAGCAACACAAACTTTAAGTTTTTAAATTATTAGTATAACTTAAAAATTTAAACTAAGATGGATTATTTTAAGAAAAACACTATGCAGACTAAAAAGAAGAAAATAGTTCTAATTACGGTACATCTAAAGCAAAAAGAAAAATGGCGTATCATTCTTGAAAAAGTCAAGAAAATTTTCGGCGTTAATAGAAGTTTCTTGCAAAAGGGTTTAACACTATAAAAACTTCCGAATCAAACTACGGTAAAAAGTACCAGCACTCAGAGTACCGGTACTTTTTACTTCGAAATCCATTTTTATGAAGCATGTTACGGAACAGAAAATCTGATATACAGTAATTTTTACAATAATAATTACCGTAAAATCAATGTATCTCTCCAATTAAATAAAGATTACTGTAAAAATTACAGTACAATATTTTACGGTAAAAATGAATTTTGGGGTTGATGTAATGCTGGTACTTAATACCCTACTTTGATCTGGAGGTTTTTACAGTGTATGTATGCTCTTCGTATTCCATTTCGGGGGAGATGAAAAAAAAAAAAAGTTAAAACTTAAAAAACGTAGTTTTCAAAATTTTTATTTTATAATTTTACTTGTTTAGTTTGGTGTTTGTTATTTTATTTATGACGTAAAAATTTTGATAGTGGTAAAATCGTGATAATTTTGCTTAAAACATTTAAGAAGTTGCACACTTGAATACAACTACGGAAAAATCAAATACAGAGTTCTTGTTGGAATTTGAGCACTCTAGCTATCTAGCAGAAGTGAGTTATTAAATATGTAGTAAAAATTGTCGTTTGTAAATAATAAGGATATGCAAAAAAAAATTCTTAAGTAAGAATTGAAAATATTGATATTAATTAAATACGAAAAAGATATTTCTTATTAAAAAAGAACAAATAAAAAAAAATATTTTTCATAGGTTATATTTTGTCGAAAAGAATTCCTACTAACGGTATTCTCTAGTGAGCAACTTGTTGCGTTCGTAAACGATGTCAAATAACATATATACCTCTCACAAACTTGATCGCCACCCATTCATACGATTTTCTTCTTTACGTCCGTTTCATTTTTTTCTTCTTTTCTCTAACCCTCAGGGTGTCTTTACTTTCATCCATTTAATAGGTGAACAACTTGCATTCGCGTGTCAAAATTCATCCGCGGGGAAAAAATAGACCATATGAACGAAAAAAAAAAGAAAGCTATCGATTTTTTCTCGTTTTCTTTTTTTTGTATCCGTGTAAGTAGCGGAGAATATTCACACAATCGGAAGAAAAAAAGTATTCCGGAAAGGATTCTGGAAATTGTACATAAAATTTTTCATGAAGCAGAAAAGAAGTAAATAAAATTAACCAAGTGAAAAATTGAAATGACTTACTTGGTCGACAGACATGAAGCCACACTGATCTCTTAATACTTGCTTCTTTATTAGTCTACGATAAACTCAAATAAAAATGGAGGTACAATAAAATCTGAAAGAAATAAATGAAATTAGTTTTATTTTGTTATTAGATTTTCATATTTATGCTTTATAATGATAATAAATAGTTACTTATGCAAATGAAATCATTTTATTAATGTATATGAATTAATGAATGGCATGAAGCCAGAGTTCCAAAAAAAAAGTAAGTAACAAATCTATGTATCTGATTGTAATTCCATAAACAATTATTTTAGTAATAATGCTTTAAAATAATAATTTATAATAAATAATTTATTTAATAGATAGGAACATAACAAATAAAATGCATTAAAAGTAGAGCAGGGTGATACATCGTGAAATATCGATATTATTTAAACACTATAATAATGGTATATTAAATAAAAATTCTTATGATATATCGTTGAAACCTTGCCTTGCAATAAGTATTGAAAATGTGATGATAATGTTGCAATCATCATTGACAATAGTAAATATTGTATCGCAAGCATTATCTATAACATTAATTATTGAATACGATAACATTACTAAATTTTAGTTGGGAAAAGAAAATAATGGTCAATGTAAATGACCATTATTTTATTAGTAAATTATTAGTCAGTAAATTTGCAGTTTATGTAAGTATAAAGCAAATCAACTAACATGAATTATCGATATTACATGATAATATATCGTGATATGAAAAATCCGATATCTCTCCGAAGCAAAAGAAAACAATGAGCAATGGCATAAAACAAAACAAAAGCGGTATCGAAATATATCGAATCACTAATGACGAAGTCAGGATGAAAATCATAATAATTAATATGATTGTCCGATGAAACTTGTAGATTGTTCTAATGTTCACCTTTATACTCCCCCTTGTTTCCTCAGGCCATCAAACAGGTTTTGATGTTTCATTTTAAAATATTATTTCGCTACCCCTAATAAGTATACTTTTTCGACAGTATAAATTTAGGGTGGATGTTTACTAGAAAACCCTATATCTATGAATTTATNTAACTAAATTTAAATTCTCTATCACTTTAATTATTTCTTATTTCCAAAACAACATCAGTTTCAGTCATGTACATTAGGCTCAAATTAAATTTATATTCAATTATAAATGTTTTAAATTTAAATTATAAAATTTTATTTTTATAGTACTTTTCCTTATCTTCCATATCAAACATTAATTTCAATAATGAAATTAAAAATAAAACTCTGAAAAGCATTTTAATTTTAAAAATTTTATAAAAATGAAATTTTTCATTTTAAGATTTATTCAGAAAGAAGACGCAATAGCATTTAAAAGAATAAATGCAACTAGCTAAATTTAATTATGAGTTTTATGAATTGGGGAAAAAATATAAAATGAGAATCTTTTTAAACATGATTTTTAATGACGTGTCTCTATCTTCTCTATTACTCAAAACTGAATTCAGTAAAATAATTTTTCGAAATAAATTAAAAAGATAGCTTTATTTTAATTAAATAAAATTTTTTAAACATGATGTAACTTGCTATAATTTGAAACTCGACTCCATTAATTTAATCGGAAATATAATTTTCTTCATTAATTCTTTCTACATTAGTTATCGAAAAACGATAGATGTTAAGCTTATAAGTCATTTCAAACGAATCGATTTTCCATAAAATGCTATCGATTTTCGCTTCTCGAAAATAATCTAATCAAAGGTAAATAAAAGTATGTAAGAGACAGTTTAAGTCTCTATTGATACCCTATTATTTTAGAAGAAAAGTAAAAGCGGTATCTCATTAAAAAAGTAGTTTGCTTTGAAAATTGCTTTTACCTTCTTAGATATTTAAATATATTAAGTTCCGTCAAAAACTTAATCAATATTGAATTGTAATTGCGGACGAGAATAACGTTTTTAAGTCGAATTAAATAGAATAAACTTCGGTATAAAATAATTCCAAGCATTGACGCAGTCAGGAGGGATTATTTTAACAATTTAATTTCTTTAATTACTCGCGATTTATGAACTCGACCGATGATTTATGAATTCTTGTGACGATTTATGAATTCTTATGGTGTTACAAAACAACGTATGAATGAGAAATATATTACTAAGCATGACAGTGTTGATTCTTGGGATGAGGCAGGTGTAAGGTTGATACTTGGATGTGAGGAAAGATATAAAGGGGATTCTTTATTATAAAACAGAACACGTAGGGTTACAAAATAATGTATCGAAATACATAAAATATCAGAGTGTTAATTCTTGAGCATGAGACAGGTATAAGGTTGATTCTTGGATATGAGGAAAGATATAAAGGGGATTCTTTATTATAGAACAGAACTCTTATAGGGTTATAAAATAATATATCGAAGTACATAAAATATCAGAGTGTTGATTCTTGAGCATGAGACAGGTGTAAGACTGATTCTTGGATATGAGGAAAGATATAAAGGGGATTCTTTATTATAGAACAGAACTCTTATAAGGTTACAGAATAATGTACCGAAATACATAAAATATCAGGGTGTTGATTCTTGAGCATGAGACAGGTGTAAGACTGATTCTTCGATATGAGGAAAGATATAAAGGGGATTCTTTATTATAGAACAGAACTCTTATAGGGTTACAGAATAATACATCGAAATACACAATTAAATATCATAATGTTGATTATTGAGTATGAGATAGATGTAAGACTGATTTTTGGAGATGAGGAAATATATAAGGATCATTCTTATCTTATAGGGCTGCAAAACAACGAATTATTGGGAAATGTATTAGTAAATGTTGCTGCGTTGGTTCTTGGGGATGAGATAGGTATAATTATTATTTGGTATGCGGCAGGTGTGAGACTGATTCTGGATATAAAAAATGATATGAGCGTGAGTCTTTATTATAAAATGTTTTGATACTGGGATATGATGCATGATAAAAAATTGATTCTTGTCACGGGGCAAGATATAAAAGTTATTATTTGTTCTTATAGAATTACATTCTTATATTGCATCCCAATGAGTTGATTGAATAACATGTGATTTGGTATCATAGTGTTGACCTTTGGCTAAAAGGCAAAATATAAGATTGATTCTTGGATATGAGGCACGATATGAAGGTGATTCTTTATTCTTATTGCATAGAGTTCTTATAAATTTACAAAACAACGTACGATTGAGAAATATGTAATGATTAAGTATACTTGTTTTGATTCTTGGATATGATGCACGATGTAAGAGAGATTTTTTATACGAGGCAAGGTATAAAGGTTATGATTGGCTATTATAGAAGTAAACTATCATAGTGTTACAATACAAAGTTATAGTGATAAATTTATGATGAATCAGTCATGTAGACTTTTGGGAATGGATTGCCAGGATATAAGATTGATTCTTGGATAAGTTGGCATCGAATGAATATCCGTTTTGTTTGTGATGGACACATTTCTGTATTTGAAGTTCACTTTTGAAAGTAAGGAAATTGAAATACAGGGTTGATTATGACAAAGTTGATTCTTAGATATGAGGTATTTTAATTATGAAAAAGGCAAATGAATTCTCTAAAACATTAACACAAAATCTTTCGAATTGTCACGAGATCAGAAAGAAATTGCAAATATCACTGTCAAAATGTTACTCTAAAATGGCCGCAGTTGAAACAAAACGTGTAATCTAAGATAAAAAAGAAAGTATGTTTGTGAGTCATTTTATATCATCATCAAGCAAGGAATAATGTTATAACAACACATCATTCAAAAATTATGCTAAACTGTAACCATTAACGTTCTTTTTATTCGTTCATTTCTACACTTTAACAATCACTCATCCTTCTGCAAGAGCTTGTTATTGCAAACATAAAATAGAGAAAACTGCTCAATAATTTTTCTCCTGAAAACAAGTCCTAACTTTTAAATTATTGATTTATTTCCATCATCGGAGAGAATTTATCAGCTTCAACAGTTAATGATGCTTACACTAAACCATCTCAATAGTGCCTCCACCCCCCATAAATGACCAATAAAATTCTTATCACCACTCGCTTTCTACTGGGTCTTAAAACATGTAAGTGCCCTCCAAATGCTGTAACCGTTGAGAAAAATAATGATTGTCCATTAAAGTTGGAAAACATCGTGTTACTGCCCTCGGACGAAAATATAGTCACAAAAGATATATGACGTTTTATGGGAAGATAGAGAAAATGATACGTGAAATTGTTTTAGTTTTGTTCATTTTTCTGGGTCATTTTTCCATTTTTATTTGAAGAAAGTGGGGAGGATAATGGAGTTTTCACAGTAATTAGAAGACATTTATGTCTCTGTCTATAAAAGATGATGATGGACTCCTTTTTTTCGAATGTGTTTTGGGGGTACAAGGCGAATCTGGAAATCTCCAAGGCAAAAACGAGTTAATTTTGGTTAACGTTAAATTATCTCAATCAGTTACAATGTTCGCTCATTGTTATTCAAAGCTATGCAGACGTAGCGTATTTTGTGCATAAATTAAGTACACTGTTAGACATTATGATGCGTATTGTATAAAAATGTTGAAATGTATCGTATCGTTCAAATTCGCAGCAACCTTAGTACAGTGTTAAGTTAGACCGCATTACCACACTTCTTAAACTTGATTACACGATACTATATGTTCAGTTTGAACGTCATAATCACCCAACCATGACCAAGCACCTAGCCCCACTTTCAGAGCTCGATTTTTTAATGGTTATGTAAGGAATGCCAAGTAATTTTAATCCTGGTCGACGACGTAAGCAGTGCCTGAGCAGGTACACGCCTCTCTCCAAACTCCCACACCACAACTAAAGAGAGTACTTTCAGCTACGACAGCATGTACTTTGCTGCGTATATAAGCTGGTTGTGGGCAGCTAGGATCGAACTCACAATCCTCGGATCTACAACCAGCGGCGCGAGTAATGTCTCAGCCGACTGCGCAATTTGAACAAAAATATCGTTCAATTTAATATCTTATTAAGGTTGCAGCAAATTTCCACTTATTGTAGTTCAACGTACCGATATTATGGTACAGCATTAAATCGAATTTACTGCGGGTCTACTTTTTGCAAAATTACATAAAATCTTGTTATCGCCACAAATATTGTGAGCATGTAGTGCGTATTAACGAACTTTATTAAATAGTGATGATAAAAATATTTCTAACAAAAACTGAATAAAAAATATTTCTTATAAATAATCTCGTTATATTCTCTATTATCTACATGCTAAAACCACTAGTACATCGTGAGCTATTTCTCATGTAAATTCGATGTAATTTTAGTACGGTGTTAAATAAAGCCATGCACGACGAAAAAAAAATCTGGTAAAATTACAATGCAGTTTGGTAATGACATTTCTAATAAAAAAAATTCTGGTTTATAAAACCAAAATATTTAACCCATTCATTGGGAAATTTTCCCATTTATATGGTAACTGTTTAATTACTCATTTAATAAAAAAGTAAATTTAACCAAATAAATGGCTTTTATGCTATGCTCTAAGATATCATAATAAATATTATATTTTAACACATTTACAAAATTTTTTCACGTAGTATAAAACCACATTTAATAGCTAATTTTACAAATATCATTACAGAAGCACTTCGGGAAAAATTATCTAGCTTTCTAGTGTTCCCATAAAGCCAGAAACACGGTAACTTTTACCATATTCTAGTAGTTTTTACCATACTTTTTTCTCAGTGTATAACTAGTTTTGTTTACTGATATGATTGAGTGCTAAGAGTTTTGAAGTAAGTTGGAGCAGCAATTCATTTTAATTTCTTAAAATATTAAATAATTTTTTAAAAATTTCGATTCATTTGAATCAAAACGTGAAATTTAAACAAACCTTCGTTGACGAATTCTCAAAACAAATACAGAAATGCATTCAACGAATAATGTTCATAAAAGTTGTTAAGTTTTCAATTATAAAATAATTTTAAATGAAGTTTTCATTTCTTTCTTTCTTTAACTTCTCTCTTATTTTTGGTAAATAAACATAATGTCAAAGCAAATAGTATATTAACATAAGAAATTTCCATGAGAGCTACTGAAAAACGTGACTGGAAATATAAACGCTAGGAACAAAACCAATTCAACTCGACTTTATTAAATGATGGGGCGTGGGAGTTTTTTCATAAACAGGTGTGTCATCATACGCAGGTGTTGTTGCTATAGGAGAAAAGACGTCACGTCATCGGCAAATGTTTAAAAATAAATTTAGGTGAATGAAACCATAAAAATAAGTTTAAAAATTTATTTTAGCAAGCATTTAGAGAGCAATACTCCATACTTTTTAAATTAATTAAAATTTTTCGCGAAAAATATTTTTATTAGAATTAGAAATAAGTTGAATAGAATAATCTAATTATTGTAAGAGGCTCTGTTTTTCGAAAAAGTTGATGAGCAAATCAAAAATGTACCAAGTATGAACTTCACTCCAAATGTTAAAAAAGTACAAATATTTTAAAAAAAATGCATGCGCGGAAGATTAAAAGCTTAGGAGAAAAGAATCAACAAGAATGAGTGTAGAAACCAACTCCAGCAAACATTTCGAACATAATTTTTTTATACTTTTTAAATGGTTTTTCTCGTAAAATATTTTTATTAGGATTAGATAATTTAGAATAAGAACCTAAGCAAGCTGAGAATTCAAACATCTCACGTGAGAAAGAACCTGAACTAGTTTATATCGAGTAAAAATGTATCAAGTACGCACTGTAAAAAATTCTAAGTCAAATTACAGTAAAAAAGTACCGGAACTCAAGGGTGCCGATACTTTTTACCGTAAAATCAATTTTTACTATAACACGACACGGAACAGAAAATATGATATAACTTAATTTTTCAGTAATAAGTACGGTAAAAAAGGATTATATGGTAAAATGGATTTTACGGAAGTTGCACCCAAGGCACCGATATTTTATACCGTAATTTATTCCAGAATTTTTTACAAATGGTAAAAAATTTCGGGGCGAATTATTCATGGTGAATTATTCCAACTCAAAAATCCTGAAAATTTCTTGAGCAAAATCATTAATGACGCATTTTAAAAAATTAATGTATTTATAAATTTAAATCAGCCGACCGGCCTGTGTAGGGGTTAGGAAACTTCTCTTGCATAAGAAAGGATCTGGGTTTGAATCCCGGGCAAGGCATGGATGTTCTTTCCTTCTCTGTCCTTACTATGGGAGCAAAGTTGGCCCACCTAATATGGTGCCCCTGAAAGAGTGGCTAACAAATCTTCCCTTCAGATGCCTGTATGACCTAGGTCATTATCCAGGTGGGCATTGGGGAAAAAAAAGTAAATAATGAAAATAAATTTAAATCATTCATATTTTCAAAACATGAAATTCTAAATAAATTATATGCAGCATAATTTAAATTAAAAATTATGAATAAGTTTACCTTCATCTCCAATCTCATTTATTATTATACCAGAAGAAATATTTACAAATGAAAGAGATGCCAAGTATAAATTCTAGTTCTAATATTTTTAAATAAACTATACCAGAATTTTTATACATAAACGTGATCGATGATTTCTTGAAACTTCTGGACCTAGGAACTTCCGGATCGAAAAACCCGGAAAACTCGATTTTTTCCGGAGCAGAATTATTTCTGATAATTGAAATTAAATACTGCTTTAGAATGAAAGTTAGCTGAAACACATATCTATTAAATCTATTATGTAATATCTCTTTCGTAATACTTATTATTATGTAATTACAATGTTATGTTATTATTATGTAATATCTAATTATTATGTAATATCTATTAAAACATACAAATACTTTCAAATATGCAAAAAGTCTTTTTTAAATGAAATTTTTTACTTCCACTACAAACTTTTTACTGAAATTGAATTCAATGGAATAGCATTCAATTTCAATCCGTCTCCAACAGAGTGAAATAGCAGAGTTAAGTACAGCACTAAAATGTTGCATCACTATCATCTGCTTCTCGATTTACCGGCTGATGCCTTGGCCCGATTCAATCATTGTCTGGGTAAACTCAATATCTTTAAGACACAGGGGGGTTGATTTGCTGCGTATGCAATATTGTTTTGTGTGCTTTTTTTCTTTCTTCAAATTCAGGTATAATACTAGAGTGAAAAAATTAATCGGTTCCAATTTGTAAAAGAAGGGGGGCTCAACAGAAGGCATTAAATGTTCCAAACACGCAGGTGAAAAAAGTGTACACGAGCGGCTACAACAGCTGCAAAGCGTAGAGTAACGGCTCTTGAAATTGCAGAGAATACGATACTTTTTATTCCCCACTTCAATTTTTCAATCACCTGCCTTCTTCAACAACTGCTAGACACTCGAAATGTGGTCAAAATAGAATTTTTTTCCTCCACGAAAAGCTAATTTTTTATACGAAAACCTAATATAAATGTTAATTAATTTTGTCTGTTCATGCTTAAGATATTATCTGGAATGGAACTTAGCTTTTAAAATATAAATGAACACTGAGAAAAAAAAGTACTGTCAAATCTACCAGCAAATGGAACAATTTACAGTGCTTCTGTTATTAAAAGAACATCAAAAAACATAATAATTTTTATCGAATTGTTTTGGAATTATCTTGGTAAAATTAACAATAAAATATTTTTTTAATGAGATAAAATTTGTTAATTGCATTGTGATACCCCAGAGCATGGCATAAAAACCATTTTTTGCGTGGTTAAGTTTACTTTTCTGTTTTGTATTTTTTACTTTTGTATTTTTTTTTTACTTTAACCAGAATTTCCGGTACAACGTTACCATTTGAATGGAAAAAATTTCCAAAAGAATAGTTTAAATACCGTATGTTTTGGTATTATTAACCCGAATTATGTTGGTTTTTTTTGCTAAAAATGTCACAACCATAGAGTACGTTAATTTTACCACAAATCTTTTCTCCGTGAATGGTTTAATTTTGTTAGGAAATACCTAACAGTGAAACTTTCTTTTTATTTTTCTTGGTGCCCTTTTAGAGTATTTTTATTTCAAATTTATTTCTTGTTACTATTCTTTAAAGAATATTCTTTACATTTGTGTTTTTTTTTAATTTCATTAGATACTCTTTGCTTCCTTGAAAGGAATACGAATGGCTTCAAATAAAGGATGCGAATTCAACTTAGAGGGATTCAACTATCCAAAGCCGAATAAAATCACCATTTTCACTGCACTTTTCCTGCTCGTGTTTTTTGTGGTTGCGGTCGTGATTGTATCCCACTTAACAGCATTAACCAAAGCAAAACGTAAAAAATATCCTATGTTGATGTTGGTGCAAGGAATGCAATAAGTACATAACGTTTAAAATTGCGCAAAAGTTTTTTCACCATAATATGAACAAAATGAACCTTAATAGGTTACATTAACAATGTAAGTGCTTAAATTAAAAATGAACACTTTGAATAACATTTGATCTAGTAATCGGATTTTTACGTTTTGTTATTTATTACCCACAGACGATTCTGCGTGTAAAAAAATTGTATTTTAACTTGCAGTCTTTTCTGCATACCGTTTTTTTCTCCCCATGTTATTAGATAGGGAAATAGTGTATTGGGGAAAAGCATTTTCCCAATTTTGTCATTTCCTAAACTACCATTGGGTAAAATTTAAATATGATAATAAAGTGGTGCAAACGATATTTTAAGTTACGGCATCAGACATAAAAACGTTCTTTCTCTAAATAAACATACTTTTTTTATTCTACGAATTCGGATTTCTGTTCTCAGAACATAGGGGGTAGCCGCAATCTGGAAAGTATGGTTCCATTAGTTTAGTTACTAGACCTAAAGCTTGGACACCTTAACGTCAATTTTACTTACGTATTTCGCTACATCTAGAAAAAAAAATTAAGCTAATAAATAATGATTTTGCACACAACTAAAAATTCGTTTATTTAAAGATAATTCCTTGTAAAAAATAATTCTTAACAATTATTTATAATTTTTTATTTAATAATGATCAAAATATTTTGAATTGTAAGGTCTACAAATTTTTACATCACTTGAACGAATTCAGAATTTGGAAAAAAAATTGGTCGAATAGTTTCTAAGTAATAAAATTTAAATAAATCCATCATTTTTACTTTTTCATTTCTCAAGAACTAATTTTTTTTATAACCGTCGTTGAACAGCCGACTCAATCTTTGGGTTTACGACTATTAATGTTCAACTCCATAGCCTTGTAATTTTGAACTCAATCCAGAAGACAGCAACTCCTGGATCAAGTATAGGGAGCCTTCGTGGAGGACTTTTTGATGGAACTAACCCACATTTGCGTCACATGGAGAGGAAGACTACGGGAACCTCCCACGGTCAGCCTGACGGCAAGGGGGCTCTAACCCATGATCCATCTACCACTGAGGATATTTCATGTCAGCATTGTGGTCGGTGCAAGCCGGATGCGGAATTCGTATCGACCAGCCATCGCCAAGATCGAACTCCGGTTCACCTCATTTGAAGGCGAACTCTCTATCCCCTGAGCCGTCGCGGCTCCTCAAGAACTATTTGACCGATTTCGCTGCTGGCGGTAAGTAGTTCTTTTCCATTCGCTTCGTTCCCTTTTTTTAACTGTTCACCCCGCTGTCGCATTGTTCATCATCAGACCATGTATTAAAAAAAATATAAATTTTGTGTGAATAGTTTTCGTTTGTTAAACTTAATTACGTCATTACAAGAAAATATTCAACTATAATGTAATAATAAAATATCTTTAAAAGAATCTTTTAAGAAATCTTTAACTTCGACATAATAAAAAATTGAAGTTCAAACTATCCAATCTCAGAAATATAACTATATTACATTAATAAATAAATAGTAAAGCAGAAATAATTGTCAAACGTATTCTAAACATTAATCTAATATGATACTGTTATATAGTTAATAAGAGTACGCTATGCATATTGAAGGAAAAATATCTAAAAGATAAATTGCCATTATTATCATTCATTGCATCATTGAAATTTAATTGGATGTTAAAAATAAATGCATATTGTTACAAAGTTAAGTATAATTTAAATTAAGTTTTAATAGTAAAAGTTTCCTTTCTTGTAACAGCAATTTTTAAAAATTACTATAAGAGATAATACAAAAAGATGGCATTTTGATTGTTGACATTTAATAAAGCACTCAAGGAACAAAAATAAACCTTATTATTTAGACAGCAGAGCCATTAGAATATTGCTTTTTTCTGTATAAAAGTAGTTATTAAGTCATCAGATACTATTAAAATGTCATTTATTTCCCAGTCAGTAATTTCAAGAGAAGTAAAGCTACTGAAATTACAGATAAAATTAGAAAAAAGTATATTTGATGAAGTAAAATATAGATAAAATAAAGCTGTGTTTGCAGGAAAGAAAATAGCTTAAAAATGCTAAAATTTGTTACAAATGAAAAATTAATAATTCAACTTCAAGAACAATTTTTCAAAAAAATTCATAAGAAACAATTTTGGGAAACTAATAACCTAAATGAATGATTAAAATAGTTTTAAGAAAGAGAGAGCTTTTTTTATGAATTTGTTTGAAAGAAATAAAAAGAAAGAACAAATGAATGCTAAAAAAAGAGTTTTTAGTTTATTTTGCAAAAGCCTTTTAGAGAAAATAATAGAAATTTTTTTTTCTACCAAGTTCATATTTTTGAAAAATACATATTTTTCTAGTTCTCATTTTAAAGTTTTTTGACTCATTTTTAAAATCATCATTTATAAGTAAATTTCAGATTTATTCAAATAAAATGAAATGTTATTAATGAGAAACTCTATTGTTTACAAATGTCATATTTGTAGATTTTAAATGCATACAATTGAGATAAAAGAAATCAATCTGTTTTAATAATTTTCGTTAAAATAACTCTTTTTTTTGTTTATCAATTTTTAGAAATTTAAAATTTTCCAAAACTTAAAAATTAGCTGCTATAAACGTAACATTTTGTGTTACGCTCGTAGCATCCAGCTTTGGATTTTTAAATTATTTTTAAACTAAAAATGAGCATTTTTTAGAAAATTGGAGTGTAAAAATTGGATTATTAAAACTAAAATTAAAAAGTGGTGTATAAAAACTAATAAATAATTATTAATAGTTATTTAGAACTACTTGAATTTGTTTAATTCATTTATGTGCTTTCTAAGTCAGCAAACATTGCATTCCTAAATGGTGGGATTGACTTAATGTATAGTTATTACAATGAATTGTAATTTTTAAATAAAATTGTCGAAAATAGGGTTTACTGAGAATAAATGGTCATTAACTTTCAAGATTAGTGAAATAGTAATAATATTATGGCTTTTCATAAGAAACATTTACATATATTTAAAAATTACAGGTTTATAGTAATCATATGCCTAAATTTTAAATTGACGGTATTATTAGCCAATTCTTGATAATTTGTTCATTATGTGTTCACCATTGGATTCCTTGTTTGCATCAATAGATACAAAGAGATTTCTGTTTTTATTAAACCTTGCAAACACTCTTAGGTTTTTTCCTTTGATTTGACTTAATTTCTATTTAATTTAATTATTTTTATTTCATTCACTTCTAGACGCAAGCTGTTTCAATCAAAATTATTTAATAATAAATAACTTGACAATACCATTCCATCTAAAATTAGTTTTGATACTATATCTAATCTACATATTAATATCACATATTTACATCACATATTAATACCACTATATCTAATCCTCATATTAATACCACATATCTAATTTCAAAGAATAATCCAGTAAATTAACTATCTTATATTATTTCTTTTATAAATGAACGTGAAAATGTTTCTTCTATGCATAAATTAATATTTAATTTAAATACAGATTTAAATTTAATTAATACTAAAAAAATCTGTGTAACTATCCAGTTGTATTATATTCATTAAGCTCGAAGAGCAACATTAAAAAAAGAGTAATATGAAGAGCAGCGAAAATAATAAATTAATAAATAAATAATTTGAAAATATTTATGGAAAAAAAAAACAGTTCAGAAGTGTAACAATTGGATGCCTGCTAGTGACGTCAACGTAGATAAATTGTGCTATTTATCGGTTCAGAATCCAATCAAGTTCAACACACGCGTGTGACGTCGCTTACGGGTATCCAATCAAATCTGATTTAAATCACATGGTTATAGGCATAATCACTTCACTTCCACTCGAGTTGCAAGTACACAATAGTTAAAGCAAAATAAATCAACATTATGTGAAGTAATTTTATTTGATTTAATCACCGGAGGTGAACAGAGATATCGGAAGCGGACACACTATCTAATGAGCTGTACTTATAATGGAAAAATACGAAATTAATTTAAAAAATAAAAAATTGATTTAAATATCATAAAAAACGATAATTAAATTAATGAAAAATATAATTATCGTTAATCATCTATAATAAACAGAATAACATAAGATCTGATTTTATTTAAAGATTTGCTTATTATCATTTAGCGTTTTATTACTTCTACTACCTGTTACTCGCAGAATTTTAAATATTTTCAAGGTATCTCTGCGATTTTGTCTAAGTTCTTCATGTATTGAACTTTAGTGATAAGTTAAAATCTGTCCGGCAGTCATCAAATCACCATATTTTAGCATAGTAGACATAGAAGCATTAAATTAGCTGCATCTCTGTACTACTTCCTCACTCACCTCTCGAGCCATAATTTGCGCATCATATAATGCATATACGATTGTTCGAAAAAGGCAAGCTCCTTCTCCATTAATTGGTATGAGAGTATGAGGTACCATAGCACTGTTGATGTATTTCTATAGCCAATTAAGAAGGGATCAAAAATAAATTTATAAAATTCAATACAATAAATATCAGTGTCAAACTATAATTTGTTATTAATTATGGATAAACTAGTGTGCCGCTGGAGCCAAACGTGGCCCTTTAATTTTCTATATTAAATCGCTTATGTTTCAACTAAAAATTAATGTCTTTCAAAGATTTGCATAAACATCCAAGGGATTTCTACGAAGTAAAAAAAGTAAATAAATAATTTTTTTATAAAGTATACTTGAAAGCCAGCAAAACTTAAATTTGTTAAGGAAAACAAAGTGTGCAAAACCTTTAAAGGTTTTTTAATTCAAAAATATAATATAATATATAGTCTTCTATTAGCATAATCTAATCCATTCAGCTAAAAGTTAAAATTCTATGTTTGACTCTTTTCCGAGTAAACTTGTATACCCTTAGTATATATTGTTATCATGTTGTGTTATAAATTTTTATTCTTATATTAGGTAAATGGGAATAACAAATAGTTAAACAATGCAGTTTCTTATATTATAAAATGTTTATTCTTGGTAAAGGGAACATGTTTAATAATTTACAGTGAATCATTTACTTAAAAGTCAAACTATCAACGAATTCTTTTTCAATAAGAAAAAAGCCACATTTTCAAAATTTTAAAATAAAGTCATTAAGAGGCATCTTGAAAAAAAAGAACTAATTTTTTACATTTCATTTTATTTTTTGTAAGTTTTAATTTTTAAGAACTAATTAAGATTAACTAATCAAGAACAAATGTTTGACAAGAACTAATTAATGTTAAAGAATAAGGGAACCAAATCTCCAATTTCTATCAGTAATATGACAAAATTAGCATTCAAATTTTGTTCAACTGATATTCCATTTTTATAGCATTGTCTGCATCCCCTAAAATCATTTCAATGTACCTCCAGATTTTATTTTAAAAAAGTATTTTGTAAATACTAAAAATTTAAAAATTCTCGTTAAAATCATTACTTTTTTTTAAGCATTTTTATGACCTAAAACTTATGGAATAATTTCTTTATGCATTTATTTAAACAATTTTGTCATTATTCCCTCATTATTATTTATATTTTGATTCTTTATTATTTCGATTCTTTCATTATTAAAATTGTTGACACAAATTATTTTTTTATTCTCTATCTTATATTCTACATTGTAATTACATTCTTTACTTAAAAAATATTTTTAAAAAAAATTAAAACTAGAATATAGAAAGATTCATTTGATAAATAACTATTCAAAACAAATAATTTATTCACTCAATTATAATGATAATTTCAGTGGAAAATGTGCGCATAGAATTTTGAGTCGTTTACAACTTATTTTTTTTATTCTGTGAAATTCTAAATAAGATGTGAACACTATTCAGTATAACGACTATTTCTTATGATTTTTTGAATTCGAAGTTAATAATGCGACTGTTTAGCTAAAAAGAAATTACTGTTTTAGAATTTGTTTGCATAAAAATCTTGACATAAGTTTTCGTAAGGAATAACTTTTGAAATAAAAACAAAAAATACACTGTTTTGAGTAACATATTATCACTTTCTAGCTTTTAGAAAAATAAGGTTGAAAACACCATGTATCAAAAGATAAGACACAACCAACACATTTCATATCAATGTATTAAAAGAAAGCAATTTAAAATGGGAATAGGACTGTTGCCAAAACGCAGAAAGAAATATCGCCATGGAGACCGATATTTGTTTCTATTTTCAGCATTAAACGCTTTCCCCCCTACTTTTTATTATGATTGGTTTGTTTCAAATTACGTAATTGCTGCATTAGATAAATACAAATCTGAAAAGTCAATTCATCTATGTCACATTTGTATAAACTTTTATCTAGCAAAAGCCTTACGCAGACGATAAAAAATAGAATAAATTACAGCTTAATGACTAAAAGAACGGTGCCAGAATAGTTATTTAGTTGATTGAAAATAAATGATGGATACCAGTGCAAATAAAAGAATTTTTAATTTAAAAGATTTGTTTCAGAATCTATTTCGAACTTCTAATAAAATATGTGCAGTGATAAACATAACTTATTTTGGAAATTATAATGTAAACACTGAAATAGGGTAACCTAGTTCTAAGAAAACACTTTAAGAACGTTTTTCTTTTTGTTATTTCATAACGAAGTTATTGAATTTACTCTCTTTGTCTGCATAATCTATTTCAAATAAGTTAATTTAAAGATAAAATAATATTCTAGAAACTCTTTCTTAGTTAAGTTTGTCGAGAAAAGAAGAAGAATCCGCCATTCATCAAGAGAAATTAATGATCTCCGTTATTGAAGTTTCACGAATTTAAATTCTTTTCGAAAGGGGGAGAAGTTTTAGAATGAAGCTATTAATTTTTTAAATGGAGTTTTAAAATATTCTCAGAAAATTTTCCTCAAATGTTATTATTTTTGACTTCCTAAAGATAAATTGAATTCAAGCAAACTTTGCTTTTTGGTAAATGTGAATAGTATAAGACCATGAAGTGAATTTAAAACAGACATTACGTTCTTATTACTAAAATGTATTTAAAAAATATATGGAATTCTTTTAGTAAGATTTATGTATATTCCGTTATAAATGCTTAGAAAATGGTTTTGTCAAGATTAATTTAGCTTTTTTTAATTTTACAAAGCGACATAGCTTATAGCTGGATTAATTACAATGCAAATACTTGCATTGCATTATTTGGTTGACCCATTAAAACTATAATTGACTTCATATGAGAATGTCATACAAATAAGAGAAGAAGGCACCATGTGACTTAAACGAAAATGTGCATAGCTTATTTCTGGATTAATGACTACAAAAAAAAATATCTTAATGATTATTTAACTCAGCAAAAGTAAAGACAATAAAACTATCTAGTATATTAACTAGAAGTAAAACTATCTAGTATATTAACTAGAAGTAAAACTAAGTCCTTTAATGTGTATGCTGGGTAAAAATAAGGGTAAAAGTCACTTGTCATCTGGAGATAAAAAGTATTTCGTGCAACTTGGTCACAAATTTTGTACAAAAAATTATTTAATCAACAAATTTTCTTTATTTAAATGCGTTTCTTTTAACGCATTTTTGTAAACAATTTTGTAAAACTTAATTTAGAAACATAAAGACAATACACATTTCATATCAATGCTAAGCCTTTTGAAGCAGAACAGATGTTATAAAAATGCATTTTATATATTTTTTTCTGCCTCTCTAATTGTTATAAAAATGCATTTTGGTATTTTTTAATTATAAAATTTAGTTTTATACTTACTGAAAAAATCTGCTAGAATAACGGAATTGTATTTGAACAAAAATATAATATCCAAAAAAAGTAGTTAGTCATTTTTTTCTTATTCTTATTGAAAACATTTATCAATAATTGATTTTGTAAAGTAAAGAAATTTCACTGAAAAATAGTTGTTTCTCTTAGATCTAAATAAAAACTGTAAATAAGTGCAAATACGAAAAATTATTGCTTCGAAGTGAACCGTTTTAGGAAGATTTTACCTATTACGCAGAAAAATACACTAGTACTTCATAATGTATTTCATTACCATTAATTATTAAAATGCTAAAGCTATAATTTTTTTCACTTATTTTGAACTACATTTATACAAAATAATGAAAAATTACGAAAAATATATTTAGTAGATATTTTGCGTTATAGAGATATAACATATCGTAAACTTATCTTAACCATTTGACGCAGAATTTTTATTAAACGTATTTTTCTCACAATTTTCTTTATTTAGTTTTAATTTTGGTAAAAAAATAAAAAATATTATATTTAGCATTGTAATAAATTATGGTTATGAAATACAGCATGAAATACGGGTGTCTTTTTCTGCGTTTAAGGTAAAATTTTCCAAACAACTTTTAAGCGATAATTTTTCAGATTAGCACTTATTTTAAGTTATTTAGATCCAAATAGCTATTCATCATTGACATTTCTTTAATTTACAAAATCAATTATTGAAAAATCTTTGAATATAAAATATTGATAAAATCTTTGATTATAGTTTGAAAGTTCTAATTTCCAGTCGATAAGTAAAATTTTTAAACTACTTTTTTTGTATTTTATATTTTAGTACAAAGTAATTTGGATAATTCGTTTAGTAATTCGTATTAGTTTAGTAAGTAGTTTAATTTAGTTAGTAGTTTAGTAATTCAGATCTAACATATTTTTTTTAGTAACTGTTAGACTTTCTTTATAATAAAAATTATAAAAAATATTTTTACTTGTAATTAGAGGGTAAAAAAATATATATAAAAAAAGCACCTGTGCCCCAGCTATGTCAGGGCAAAATGTTTGTGAAAAGGGAAAATTCTATTGCTGGGCAACTATTAAAAGTCTCGTATTCATTAATTAATGCAGTAAAAATAAACATACTAAAAAACATATATTAGGTCCTTTGTTGTGTAGATTGTGAATAAAATAAGAGTAAATTGTCACTTGGGGATAAAATTCCCGGTTCTTTAACCTCAATTTTCATTTAATTTAACCGCTCCTTTTGTATAAAAAATTACTGCATCAGCAAATTTTTGTTATCTAATTAAGTTAATTTTAACGCATGTTTTGTAAATCATTTTGTCAAATTTAATTTAGCTCTTTTTCTTATTAAATCTTGGGAAACGGAAAATTGCATTACTTATAACTAAATTAATTACTCTATACACGGTAAAAACCAAAATCCGTTAACACAGTAAAACTAAACACAGCAAAATTACACTGGAGCTCTTGTTGAGAAAGTGGGATGTCATAAAAATAAGATTGAAAAGCAATTGTGACATTTATTTATTATTTACCTGGTCTTTTTATTTAATGGATATGAGCTTACATATTAATAATACCAAATTCCGATTCCTTATAATTTTTAACAGACATTTACACTTAATTACACCAAAAACTAATAGATGTATTTAATCCAAAAACGAGACGGCTGCTCAACACCGATTAAGGGAAAAAATGAAACTGAAGGTAGTAAAAACTAGTGTCACTATAGTGAGAAAATAAGTTTGTAAACTTTACCGTGTTTCTGGCTCTATCGGATAACTAAAAAGCTCGGTAACTTTTACAGAAGCGCTTTACTAACGATGTTTTAGTAATTCGCAATTAAATATAGCTTTATAATGTGATAAAATTTGGTAAATGTGGTAAAATTTGAAAATTTTATCTATTATGATATTTTAGAGCATGGTATAAAAACCATCTATTTGATAAAATTTACTTTGCAATTTTGTATTTTTTATTAAATGTGTAGTAAAATAACTATAATTTCGAAAAACCAAAATTTCTGGTAAACCATTACCATTTAATCAGAAACATTACAAAATAAATGGTTTAAATACTTAGTTTTATTCCCATATTAGTTTTATTAGTTTTATTCCCATATTCCTTAGTTTTATCCTTAGTTTTATTTATTAGTTTAAATATTAGTTTTTAATGGTTTAATATTAGTTATCTGATAATAAATATTTAGTTTTTTATTATCAGAATTATGATTTTTTTAAAACCAGAAATGTCTTTATCATACAGAACGGTAATTTTATCAGAATATTTTTCTATGTGTATACTCAAAAAAATAATTTTACTAAAAATAACATTATAATTGTGCAGCAGTTCACAAACATCAAAACTTTATTTAAAAAAATGCTTAGTAAACTTTTTTTATTTTCATAACAGCTTGTACATTTTTGTACAAATAACGAAATTGATTACATTGATTTGTTTTGTAAATTAGAACTTAAAATTCATGAAATTGTGACATTTATGTAACAATTATGATTGTGACAATTATTTAACAAACTTTCATGAAAAACCATGCTTGCTAGGTAATATTTATTGGAAAAAGGGTTTATTTCCGTAACTGAATAGCTAATGTGCCAAAACTGCATAATAAGTTAATATAATTATATAAAGTCTGAAATAATCATAACAATAAATGTTGTGTGTTAAAAAATTATTTAAAACTATTAAAAAATTATTAATTATGTAATAAAAAAAACTAATTGCATTGAATTACAATGCAACTAAATCTGTCAGTGCAATACAAACTTAACATTTACATTTACAAGAATGTAGTGATACATTTAAGCAAATTTTGAAATTTTTTTTTCATTTCAATAAAAAAAAAATGACATTACCATGACTTAAACAAAATAGACAAAAATTCTTTTATTTAATAACATTTTATATTAAAATATTTTTAATGTTGAAGTTGTTCATGTGGTATTTCATAAAATCATCTTTTTTTAGTTTGAATTTGTAATAAGTTTTCTTTAAAGAATACTCTTTTCATTTTGAATAAATTATATTTTCTAAATACGAACTTTTAAAAACAATTTAAGGAAGAAAGCATTAAAAAATCAAGTATAGAAAAGAGCAAAAAACATAAATTTAACTTCCATAACCTATTTTCATATTTCATTAAGGATAAAGATAATAAATACATTTTAATGATTACACAATTTAAGAAGTGTAATTTAGCTACCATTAGCTTAAATACAATATTTTTTTACATACATAAAATAGTTTATCATTAATCTATCATTACATCATTACTTGAAAATAAAGACTATTTTAAAATCGTTTCATAGTAAATATGTTTCGGAAAAAATATTATTTTGCCATTACTGAAACTCATTAGTTTCAAATGTTAAAGTTAACAAAAGTTTTCCTTATTTACATTTTCGTATCCAAGGAAATTCTCCATCTTTATAAAATATGATTTTTGGTGTGGTGACATGTGAGTAAAAATAATAAATAAGTAATAAAATAATAAATAAGTAATAATAAATAAGTAATACAAGGATGTGAGTAAAATAATAAAATAGTAAAATAAATAATAATTTGACGACGTCCCCCCTCCCCCTTTATTTATGACACATGGCTTACTGGAATATTATTGAATGTATATACGGATTAGCATTTGAGTTTTTTTTGTTTGTTTGCTTATTTTGAAATTTAGTAGAAATAGGTGAATAATGAATACCACTTTTGTTAAACGTAGTACAGTTTTATATTACCGTAAATAAGGAAAACTTTAACAACCAGGGCAATCTTGCCAGGTTTATAATGCATTATTTTTGGTTTAGAAACATGTGAACAAGCTATAAATAAACAATAAGGTGAAGTTGTCCTGATTTAAGACATACGGTTCAATAAAATATCATTAAATATATCACAAGTTGGTTTTAAGTTTTAAAATTACACGTTGGAAAAAAATTATGGTAAAAATACCACATTGTATGGTAATGACATTTCTGGTTAAAAAAGAAGCTATAATTCTGTCTAATAAAACCAAAATATACGCTATTTAAACCATTCCTTCGGTTTTCCTGCTCATACGGTAACGGTTAACCCAAAATTCTGGTTCTCAAAATTATAGTTCTTATTACCACACATTTAGTAAAAAATACGAACAGAAAAGTAAATTTAACCGAATAAATAGCTTTTTATGTCCAGCTCTAAGGTAAAATAAAATTACTAAATCATGATAAATTGCCAAATTTTACCACATTTACTAAATTTTATCACAAATTATAAAACTATATTTTATGGTTAATTTTATCAAAATCATAACCAAAGTGTTCCAATAAAAATTTTATGGTGTTACCATAGAGACAGAAACACGGTAAATTTTATCATAACTTGGTAGTTTCGACACTTCTATTTTCCTCAATGCAGAAATAGGTGGATTATAAATACCACTATTGTGAAATGTTATACAGTTTTACATTATCGTAAATAAGGAAAACTTTAACATCCATGGAAACATTTTCCAAGTTTAGTTATTAGTTTTGGTTTAGAAACATGAGGGCAAAATAATAAACAAACAATGTGGTGAAGTTGCCTTCATTTAAGACAAACGGTTAAATGAAATATTATTATACGTAACACAAATTGACTTTAAGGTTTGAAATTAACAAGAAATAATTAAATAAAACCACTATTCGTAAATGTAGTTAAATTTCATAGTATCTTAAATCAAGAAAACTTCGTCAGGTTTCAAAAATATGATGAGTTACAATAGTTACATGATAAAAGTTACATAAGTTTTTGACGTAGCGTGGTCTAATAAATAATACAATTTATAATTTCAGTTCAATTTTTACTTGAGATTATAAGTTGTATAGAGAGAACACATAAAACCAAATACAGAATATTAAATTAAAACCATGCTTTTTGTACTTATACAGGGGTGTGTTTAGAAGAAATTTGGGTCCGTTAACGGACCCTTCACAAAATATCTTTTCATAAAAACGGACCCTTCACAAAATATTTTAACTTAAAAACGGACCCTTCACAAAATGATTTTTCTTTTAATCGGACCCTTCACAAATTTGTTTATCTTCATTATTATTTTGTTAATCGAATAAACCCTTTCCAGGGCAGAAAACAAGAAAGATGGATGTAAACGAATTAAGTTTTGTCTTCGGCAGACGATTCTTCCATTATTCGTCCGAAATTAATATTCTGCGTTCAGCAGTATAGGCTAAATACCAAATATTTGTATGTTGCATCTCTAATTTAGAAGCAGCAATTGTTGTTTATTTTTTAAAATTTAATTTTTTTAATTATAATTTTACAGTGTTGAGCATAATCTTGTATGTCTTTGCAATTTAAAAACACCTTGAAAAAGTTTTTTTTTTTTGCAATAACGGACCCAATTTGCACAAATACCCTGGTTGAAAGAATGTGAGTAATGTTTTCCCAATTTCACGAAAAACGGACCTTTCCCAAAATGTCTTGACAGACCCCTGTTATAATAAATTAATATTTCATGCCAGAAGAATAAAAAAAATTCATTATAAGGTAACATCAGAAACAAAAAACGTTAAAGAATCCAATTTCATTTGAAAAAACGGAGAAAATGTTATCTTTAGAGAAGGGGGAAAACATTTTATTTCCGTATCGAAAGCAACATTAGTAAATAAAATGATGCCTGAGTCGAAATTTCTTAAACTGTTTCTAGTTTAAATGTAAATCGATGCCAATTTCGGAAGAGCAATTTAAGACAAGAATTCAGTGTTTTATGTCGCATGAAAAATGAAAAGATTTATAAAACTCACTCTTGTAAACAAATCGTTTTGCTAAATCTGGCGATCATCCAAATCGCTTAAAAGATGCGAAACAGAAACAAACTTTTAAAATAGATATAAATACACAAGCATATTTTAAAGAGAAAATTAGTTAATTTTATGCTTATTCAAGTTTCAATTTTAAGTAACAATTAAAACATTATAACGCTCTAAAGCTTGGATCCAGTTATTATTAAATATGATCTAGAATTCGATTGCAAATATTTTCATGGTAAGCGAGTGGATTTTAAACATTCTAAAGGATAATTTTTATAAATAAATATATTCATTAACTATTTAAATTGACCTGGAAGACCTTTTTGTCATTAAAATGCATGTTGGAACGTGTATTAGAAATTACAGTCTTGAATTTATTTAATGTTTTAAAGATAAAATTTATTTATAAACTATTTAAATTTGTATGGAACACGCTTCTGTTAATAAAACACGTGATAGAAAGTGTGTGAGAAATTATAGTCTCGAATTTATTTAATGTTTCAAAGATAATACTTATTTATTAAGTATTTAAATTTTAATAGAGAACGCTTTTATATTATAAAAATGCATGTTGAAACGTGCATTAGAAATTATAGACTTAAATTTATTTAATGTTTCAAAGATTATATTTATTTATGAACTATTTAAAATTATATCGACCTTGTTTTTATTATTCAAATGCTAATGAAACTTGCTTTAGCAACTATAGCCTTGAATTTATTTAATGTTTCAGAGATAATGTTTATGAAAAATTTAAATTTTTATCAAACACGTTTCTGTTATTAAAACGCACATTAGAACGTGTTTTAGAAATTATAGTCTTAAATTTATTTAATGTTTCAAAGATTATATTTATTTATGAACTATTTAAAATTATATCGAGCTTGTTTTTATTATTCAAATGCTAATGAAACGTGCTTTAGCAAATATAGCCTTGAATTTATTTAATGTTTCAGAGATAATGTTTATAAACTATTTAAATTTGTATCAAACACGTTTCTGTTATCAAAACGCACATTGGAACGTGTTTTAGAAATTATAGTCTTAAATTTATTTAATGTTTCAGAGATAATGTTCATGAACTATTTAAATTTGTATCAAATACGTTTCTGTTATCAAAACGCACATTGGAACTTGTTTTAGAAATTATAGTCTTAAATTTATTTAATGTTTCAGAGATAATGTTCATGAACTATTTAAATTTGTATCAAACACGTTTCTGTTATTAAAACGCACATTGGAACGTGTTTTAGAAATTATAGTCTTAAATTTATTTAATGTTTCAGAGATAATGTTTATGAACTATTTAAATTTGTATCAAGCACGTTTCTGTTATTAAAACGCACATTGGAATGTGTTTTAGAAATTATAGTCTTAAATTTATTTAATGTTTCAGAGATAATGTTCATGAACTATTTAAATTTGTATCAAACACGTTTCTGTTATCAAAACGCACATTGGAACTTGTTTTAGAAATTATAGACTTAAATTTATTTAATGTTTCAAACATAAAATTTATTTTTGAACTATTTAAATTTATGTAAAATACATTTTGTTATTAGAATGCATGAGGAAACGTATATTGGCAATGATAGTCCTAATTATAGTCGTGTAACGTATATTTGCAATGATAAAACATTTTATACTTGGGTAAGAGTTCTAAATGAGCAAAAAATTTATAAACAAATATCTTAGAAATGTACGTAACAGTAAAGTGCGGACATTTAAAAATACTATTAAAAAAATCAGGTACGATTTTCGAACTTACTTTACTGTATAATGTTTAAAATGTTAAATAAAATAGCTTAATCTAGATAGAGAAAAAAATATGGTAAGAATTGCCAAAATATGATAAAACTTATCGTGTTTCTGGCTTTATGGGAACACCAAAAAGCTCGATGTTTTTTACCGAAGGACTTTGATAAGGATTTTGGTAAAATTAACACTAAAATATAGTTTAATAATAAGTGATAAAATTTGGTAAATGTGGTAAAATTAATCCCATAAGAAAAACCCTATATAAAATATGTCGTGTTTGATACAAAACCATAAGAAAAATACATTTCATGTTTAAATATTTGAAGGTAAATAAAGGGATAAATGGTAAGTAATAAGCGATGTAATTTTCCAATATTTTCGCGATAGCACTTTATCATCAAGCAAGCATACAATTTAAATTTCGCCAATCGGCGACATATTCAACCGTTCTCGCTTCTAATCTCGCCGTAGCCCTAGAAAGGCAGATTACTCAATCTGCAAATCCAACATATAAATACTATCATCACATTACATTTCTATAATCTTATCAAAGGGACAATTTCAGTGCTCAGAGAGAGAGAGAAAGCACTCTCGAGGTTTGTTGGTTGAGAAAATATTGACCGAACATTGAGGAGGGGGGTGCGAGGGATGCTTTGAGGCGGAGTGGCCACTCCAGAAATCATGCGATAATAACAGATGTCAGAAAAGCAGGGTTTTCCTAGTGAGCCAAACGACAGCTGTGACCGCGCCATAAGAGAAAGCAACAGGTGATGTTTTATTGTGATTTTCGAGGCAGAACTTTCTCTTAAAAACACATTTCGTGTAAGAAGAATCTGATTTTTTATCGCTTTGTTTGCGTGTCTTACTAGTGAACTATCTGAAATACAACGACTATATATATATATATATATATATATAAGGAATTGTAAAAATCTATATTATAAAGCAGATGATAAACACAGAATATCGTCAAGCGCTTAGAATAACTTAGTAAACTTAGAATTAACCGAGTCAATAACTATTTAGAATTGAGCCAAGTACTAGATTTAGAATTAACTAACCAGTACTGAGTAAAATATACGAATTCGGTGAGTCGCGTTCGTCACTGGAAGTGGTTAAGAACGCGATTCGCGGTAATCACCTTATTTTATACTTTGGAAGCGTGTGACGCAATTCGCCAAGAGAGAAACGTATTTGATACTTCCATACCAAAAAAATTCCATCAAAAATCCAAAAACAATTTTTCTGACGAGTTTTTTAAAAATTGTTCTTAAGATCTAGTTTTGAAAAGTGTGAACCACAAGTTTGGCGAGTCGCTCGGTTCGGTGAATAATACACGGCCTCAGTGAGTCGCACGGTTCGGTGAGTTACACATGAGCTCAATAAGTCGCAACCCCACCAAATTCACATTTTTTGTTTTACATTGACTAGGACGCGATGTACCAAGGGGATGATAATTGTAACACATTCCATCAGAAGTCCCGATATAACCAAGTTTGGGTGACATTCTCCCAAAATTCTTGACCGCTAGAAAATGGCATATTTTGTAAATAAATTGTTATACTGTTGAAAATTAACAAATTTTCGTTAAGATATTTGAAATTTTTAAAAACAAATCAAAAAGTGTAAAAAAGAAGTCCTGCTATAACCAGGTTTGGATAATATTCTCCGAAACCCGTGATTGTCAGAAAATGGCATATTTTGCAAAAAAAATTTATTAGCTGTTAAAAATGAAAAATCAGAAAAAAATATTTTTGAGGATCGTTAAAAGTTAATGAAAAAATTTATAATTTTTTGCAAAGGTGTTCAGCGTCAAATATGAAAAGACATGGTCTCGAGAAAACGTAACATTAAAAAACAATGTATGATTAAATTAAATAATCAATTAATTGATTAAATTAAATATTAAATAATCAATTAATATCTAGAAAACAATTAATTAAATTAATAACTAAAAGTGCGAGCATATTATTTAAAGTATTACGAATTCCAAAAGTTCGAGATAAGAGTAGAAATATGGTAAACAGCGCCTCGAGACATGCATTTTTTGTTTTCTTATGATGCATATATTTATTTTTTATTTGTTCTAAGCTTAACTCGGGGCACAATGTTTGGTTAAAAATAAAATAATTTTAAAGTCATTATATCAACTTCTGTTAATTTTAATCATACATTTTCCGATTCAGTTCAATAAAATATCAATAAAAAATTGCTGGTAACACTTTTAATAGTAAACTTACTTATTGGGTAACATTTTTAATGTCTAAGGCTTAAATAATAGACTTATTTATTTATTTTTATCTTTGTAAAATTTAAAATTATATGATATTTTAAATATTTTTAAAGCTGCTAGAAGAATAAAAATTTACAGAACCTATGATAATGGAATTTTTTTTTTTGTATTAAAATAAAATTTTTTAGTCTTATGATCGAACATTATAATTAGAAAAATTCTTAAATTACTTTCAAATTTAAATCTGAAGTTTAGCTATATTAGTTTACGTTAAGTCAAAATCAAATTTTTATTATAATTAAAAAGTTCTATTTTAGTGGGGAAAAAAGAAACACTGAAACTTATTCTATGGGGAAAAAAAGAAAAAGAAAAGAAAAATATTCGTCATAAGATTAAACAAAGTCTTTTGTTCCGTACCTTATTAAAACCAAAATATATACCCCAGCCAAACAAATAACGATAATAATGACAAAAACATTTCTAGGAAGTAAATCTCAACCAATAAAAAATAAAATAATCAGCCAATGTTTCTGAAGAGATATTTAAAAAAAAAATTAAATTGAGAAAAAATAGTTTGCTTCAAGAATATTTTTAAGTTTTAAAATTAGGTAAATACATCCTCATAAGAAAAAATGTAATTATTATTATTCAAAAAAAAAAGAAACATATTTGGGTGGATAGGCCAGGAAATATACTCATTAATTAAAGTAAACATAATTTTAATCTTGCCTTCACAAATTTCGTTAATAAAAATCGTTATTTTATTTGATTACCAAATAAAGTAAAAATTATTCTAGAAATATTTAAAATTTTTATTTCTGTGACTGCCATCGTAATTAATATTTTTTTAAAAAAAAAATATCTCTCTTAGTTAGTGTCAACAAACCTTAATGATAGAAGAGTTGCCACAAGAAGAAATAAAGTAAAGTAGTAACTACGGTAAACATTAAAAGAAATCTTTTTCTTCAGAAACGCAGACGATAAAAATACCTCGTCTTCCATTTAATTTAATTTTACTTAATTGAAATTTACCTCTATGACATAGAGAGCGCTGGAATTTTCTTTCAAGTCTTACGTTATGTTCGAATCGGGTTTTTTTGTTTCTTTTTCTTAACCTTGTTAAATTGTAGTGGTATTTTTTTTTTCATTTTCTTTAAATCAGATATTTAAGAGCAAGTTAATAAGATTTTAAAAACTGTGTTCTATTTTTTAGACTTAATGAAACTTTTTATTATTTTCTAAACTGCTAATAAATTTTTTATACTTTGTTTTAAATGAAAATCACATATTTTAAGCCTTGCAATTAAACTTTAGAGGAATGTGTTTTTAAAAATAGAGTTTCTTAACCGAAATAGAAAATTTACTTTTAGTATAGAATAATTTTTCATATCGATTTCATTATGTGAAATTTTTTAATATTTATTTAGCTTATTTTAAATAAAGACTGGTAAAAAAAAATATCTGTATCGAATCTAAGTACTTTTCTTATGATCCTGTTGTATTTTTTCAGCATTTAACCCTTTGACGCAGAATTTTTATGATACATATTTTTCACACTTCTTTCATTACTTTGTATTAATTTAGGTCAAAATAAGTGAAAAATATTATATTTAGCATTTTATTGGTAATGAAATACAACAATTCTGCAAATGCAAAATTCATCGGGAATTAAAGGTAATTATTGAAAAAACAATTGAGTTCAGTTTAAAACTAAGAAAAAAGCTTGATTACAGCTTAAAAAAACTTCAAAATAACTCTCTTTTAAAATAAAATAAAAACAAGTAATCCATGAAATTATTTAAAATTATAAATAGACAAAGAAAAATAATAATGAGTATTTGAAGATAAGATAACTCTTCCATAATAGCCAAAAACATAGCTCATCTCAATAAAAGTCAGCCATGCATGAAAGGAGGATGCATTATTAAATACAGTTTTGTTCGTAAAAAAATGTAAATACAAACGAGTTAATGACGGAATAAACTGAAAGAAGCATAATTGCATTGTTTGAGGATGATGCGTAATTATATTTCAATCAGTCACCAGGAGACAGAAAATGTTCAACAACAAAATGGAACAATAGAACATATTCCACTTAATCGAACAACACTATAAGATCAAATAAATCAGTAAGCGGTTCAGTTATTTATGCAGGTCAAAGATTATTTCACTTTGTAATTCAATAAATGAAATAACTGAATAAATATTTTTAACGCAGTATTGCCTAAATCGAATTTTTCAATAATATTTCGTATCACCGAATTAAATATTAGTATACTTCAAATGCTCAGTAGTGCACCATTAATCATATAATCATACAATATTTTATAATAAAACTTTCTTCAAAATTTCGAAACATTATTTATGAAAAAAAATAGTTATTTCAAAATTCATAGTGTGGTTAAACACAATATTTTGCGAAGTTTAAATAATAATATATGCTTAAAATAAACTACGAGACTAGTGCAAGTGGATGACTGGAATTCAAAAATTTATATTTTCAAAACTATTTCACTAATAAAAAACACTAAAAAAAATAATCCATGAAAGTAATGAAAAAGATAAAAAAAAAATTTTCAGTTGTAGATATTTGATATATGACCTTTCAGTTTAAGGAAAAACATATAATATGTATTTGTTTCAAACATTTGGTGGATGAGAATGATTATTGATTCAATTTCATGACCGTAGTTGAACAGCCGACCCAATTTTGGATTTACGACTACTAATGTTCAACTCCGTAGCCTTGAAATTTTGAACCCAATCTAGAAGACAAGGGAACTCCTGGATCAAGTATTGGGAGAAATTTGCCTTCACGGAGGACTTTTTGATGGAATTAACGCGCATTTGCGTGACATGGAGAAGATTACCACGAAAATATTTTATAACTTAATGCTTATTAACACAACTATCAATTAAAAATACTTTGATTGAAATTTTGAATCGAATTTAAATCACGTGAGAACCAAATGATTGCTAATTGAAAATTCATTCTAGTAGTATTGCTGGCCTTATTTAGTAATTTTTGGTAAAACTTACATCTCTATCTAAATTCTTTTTTTTTTCTAGTATAAAATAATTATAAGTATGTTCATGTCGGGTATCTAGTCATTTTTGCCATTGATTACATCTCTATCAAAATTGTTTTTTCAATAAAATAATTATAGATACGCTTGTGTCGGGTATCTAGTCAGCTTTGATTACTGATTACATTTCTATTAAAATTGTTTTTTCTATTAAACAATTATAAATATGTTCGTGTCGGGTATCTAGTCAGCTTTGATTACTCCTTACATTTCTATTGAAATTGTTTTTTCCATTAAACAATAATAAATATGTTCGTGTCGGGTATCTAGTCAGCTTTGATTACTGATTACACTTCTATCAAAATTGTTTTTTCTATTAAACAATTATAAATATGTTCGTGTCGGGTATCTAGTCAGCTTTGCTATTGATTTTATGTCTATCAAAAATGTTATTCCATGAAACATTTATAAATATGTTTGATTTAGGTTTTTTTTTTATCTAAGTAGTTTTTTTTTACTTTATCATGTTCTAGAAGATGGACTTAGGACGCATCACCCGAAAAACGTGCAGATGTTTTTATGCATTTATACAAATTTCAAGCATCGGTAAATACAGCTGCTCAACTATGACAATTCCACCTGCAGAAACACTCATTAAATGGCGCCCACAAAAATATACTAGTTTTTTTTATTAGAATAAAAAAAAAATGGGAGTTTCGAAATAATATCTAATATTGTATTCTGTTCAATACAGGACATAAATTAGATATTTTTCACTTAAAATAATGTGATATATTTTTTTGTAACATAATCATGGCGTTATACAACACTTTCAATGTGCCTCTGGGTTTCTGGAAAGAAGAGTTTTTGAATTGAGGATAAGCGGTAAAAGTTGCTTTAAGTTTTGACATGGATGTTTTCCTTTAGAAACGAATGAACCAGACTTAGGAGGCATTATAGTACTTAACGTTTATACTGAATCAAATCCGAATTTATTCTCTAAGTTAAAAAGAAACAGATTTGATAATATTTTACGCACAGAGAAAAAACATTCCGATAAAATTACTCTACTGTACTTTAAGGACATTTTTGGTAAAAAAAAAAATTTCTGGGCAACGAAAATCATAATAAAGGGTATTTAAACGGTTTTATTGGTAATTTTTTCATTCATATGGTAACGATTTGCCGAAAATTCTGGTTTTCAAAATTATAATTCTTGTTATCACACATTTAGTAAAAAATACTAAACTGAAAATAAAATTTTACCGAATAGATTGTTTTTTTTTTTGTCATGCAAGGTATCATGCTAATATTATTAAATTTTTACTACATTCACAAAATTTATCACACATTATAAAATGAAAAAAATATGATACATGAAAAAAACATTACCAAAGCACTTTGGTAAAAATTACCGACATTTTTGGTGTTCTCGTAGAGCCAGAAATACGGTAAATTTTACCATATTTTTGTAGCCTTGGAAATACTTTTTTTTTCCGCAGTGAAGTGTTTTGAAACTTTTTTTGGGTGACATTTCATTTTTTTTCCTTTTCAGAATGGTGAATATTCGCTATGAGAGATTTGTCATGAAAGGCTTTAACGTCCTGTTCAGTGAAATATTTTTAAAAATCATTTGGAAAAATTTATCACATAAATACAGAAAAAAATAGTTCTATGTACTTCAGGAAACATAGCACAAAAATATGATTATTAGACATGATTATTAACAATATAATTATTAAAACAGATAATTTCATTTGCATTCTAAGAGCAAGTCGTTCGCTTATTTGATAACAATTAATCCAAGTAGACCATTAAAATTTGATATCGTGAATGTGAATGTGGCATCAAATCTATGAAAGTTTAACACCAAATCTACTATAATTTAGTATAGTCTATTGGTTGCAAATATTTAATTAAATTTATTTCAGGACATTACCTTAATTTTCTACGGAAACAGATTATTTCGTTATCCCTAGAGAATCTTAATCTAGTTACAGATAAATAGAAGTAGAATATAAAAAAGATTCCAAAAAATCGTGTAGTTTTTCAGAGTTCAAAATTTAAATTTTGAATAAAAAAAGAAGATAAATTTAGATACCCTTATATAAACTATAGTACAGTATTAATTTGACTATAGTAACTATAATAAACTATACTAAACTATAATAAACTATAGTACAGTTAAGCAAATTCATATTTCTCTTGAAAATAAAAATAAAGCAATCCATTTATTTTCAATGTTTCGACTTAACAGCATAAACCATAGTAATTAGTTCTGGTTAGATATTGGAACTTTACTACCATCATAAATCGTCTGGAAATATCAATATTTTACGATATATCTCGAATTATTTTCAAATAAACTAATTTGCAACATTTTTAACTCAAAAAATTTTTTTAAACACCAAATTAAAATTATCAACTTATACGATACAATTATATTGTAGAAATCGATAATACTCACGGTATCATTTTCTACATTTATCAAAATCGATAATGGTAGTGCTATTAACGTCATCAATAATTATTGTAAATTCGATATTTATCACAATCATGATATTTATTTATAATATAACGAGAGAATAGAATTTAAAATATTGTTATCGCGATTTAAAAAAAAAAAAATATATCCACGTTTCACAATTTCTCGATATATTGTTCTAGTATCATTGATACCATTGTCTACGGGCATAAAACACGGGCTCTTGACAGTTTTCATGCACAAAATAGGTTTTGCAATTTATAAATTTCATTTTACTAGAATTATTTTGCGTAAATTCATTTCAAGAGTTAAGAAATGTTGAATATTGTAGAAAATAATAAAACATTGAAAAAGAAAATTGAATAATAAAACATATCGCTGCACCAAAAAAGCTGAAATTGCTTATAACTTATTTGATTTTAAAAAAAATGGTTTAAAAGTTGTCTTCTGGAAATAGAGACAATAAGAAAAATATTTTTCGAAAACTAGTTTCGCCCTTATGGCTACTTGAATAGGAATATTAACTATATACATAAACGATTACTAAGTTCCACAATCATTTATTTCGACAAAATTAAAATGTGATGATTTTCGAGTTGTAACATTTAACTAAAATCGTATTTTGTAGAAGCATTTGTTTTAAATTTGTAAAGATATCTTTATTAAATTCTGGAACAACGTGGATGAAATCTATTTAAGAACAAATTATTGTTAAATTCTAATGTAAATTATTCAAGCGAAAAGAGAATTGTCAAATATAAAAATACTAAAAAAATTACATTAAAACACTCAGCAATGAGTTTTATATATAAATATAAAATTAAATATAAAATTTAAAAATATAAATTTTATATTTTTTCATTAATTGTTCAATAAGAAAATTAAATTTGTAATTTTTGATTAAACAAACGGTTTGCTGTTGTAAAACATTTTATTCAAAATATACAAAGATTAAAAAAAAATTAAGAAATAAATAAATTTAGTGTTAAAAATTAATCAAAACACAATAATGTAAAACAATTATAGTTTGGAAATAAAAAGACTATCATTTTATAAAATTGTTTTCTTCTTTTTCCTTTTTAATACTTCATTTATAAGTATTTTAAATATAAACTAATAAATTGTTAAAAACATTTTCCTACTTTTTCTCTTTAAATAACAATAAACTTAATTAAACTATTATCAATAATTTTCGTTAATCGGCATAACATACAACAAATAAATAAAAGAGGAGAAAATCATATTAATTGTACATTATTAAATTTATATTTTCTTTTATTTATTACCCTGTATTTGTATTCAATCTTGAACAAAGAAGGAAACATTTTTCTTGTATTCGAAAAAAAAAGTTGAATAATCGTAATAATTTGAAAATAATGTCGTACTGACAAATAATATTGGATTTAGTTCCCAAATACCAAAATTGTTTACACAAACTTTCACTATTTATAAATAGCATGTTTTCAATTAAATGCATAAAAAAAACTATTTTAATTTTCTGTGTAATTTTTATACTTATAATATTTTTTACAATCCATATTCCTGCCTCTAATTTTATAAAAGAAAATAATAAATTTTTTAGATCAATACTTATGTGAATGAAAAAATTTAAACTATGCGAAATTTTTGTATTTGGAAACACTCTTCATCAATTCAATCAAACACTTATTTTCGACTGGGGTTGAGATTTTGACATCAAAAACTTATTTTTAACATGGCACGTCAAAATTTTTTTGAAAAGTGTCAAAAATTATCATAAAAAGTAAATTTAATGTCAAAATAATTCAAAAGCACAATTGATTGATCATTCGTAATTTTATATGTATGTTTATAAATAAATACTTCATATTTATAACAGCTAATAATTATCCTTATATCAAAATTTTGGGTTTTTGACAATCGACAAAATAGTTAAAACCTGATAAAACCGCCAACTGTCAAAAACTTGCCAACACTGTTTTTTACTCTTAAAAATATTTATGAATTTTCTCAAATATATTTTTTTTCTGAAACACAAATTATTCTTGATATTAAAAAAAATAAATTACGATTTGAACGGAATTTTTCTTCTTAAGAATTTTGATCAGTATAGTTTTCTAGTAATAACTTTATTCTGGCAAAAAGCATTTACTTTATATTCAATCATTATAGCTTATCCTGGTTTTTCTTTAGCTTAATATCTTGCAATTTCAATCAGGGCATACAATTTTTAAACATCAAATAAAAGATAAATATTTTGTTGCCAGACACTCTACGTTACCTGGTGAAGTCGAGAAAAAACAAGATTTTTATTCGAATTGGTAATAAGTGTTTTTTTTAAATGCTTTAGCGAAAACAAATTTTAAACATTTTTCTCACTCTAAGAGAGAAAGAGATAGACAATTTGTGGCAATCTCTTTAAACATTCTTAATCCTCCCAGTCAGTGGCGTGCAGGGAGGAGGATAAATGTTGCTACGGTCCCAAGCCTCTAGCTAAAGGAGGCATTCGATCAATGAACAAGAACATTCGAGCAAAATGATGAATAAAGAATTAATTTCGAAAAATTTTAATAACGAAATTTTCGGTCATTAAAATTTAACTATTCTTTGTCTTTTAGGAAAAAAAAGTAAGAAGAATATTTTGACAGAAATAATTCATTGTATTAGTTTAGAATAATTAATGTTTATAATACGTATGAATGAATTCAAAATATGGATTAAAATTATTTTAATTTTCGTACATGTAGTGTTTACTTTCCAATTATCAGTGGCAATATAATAAAGAAATTCTCCCTGAACATGCAAACAACACTGCGCGAGCCTGATTACAGAAAACATTCGGATATTTTGGCACAAAAAAGGAAAAAAAAACCTCCTTCCTTTGAAACTGAATTCGACCATCTTTAGACATTTTCATTAAATTATTCTTATACTTAAAAATTAACATCGGATTTACTTTTACTTAAAAATGTTTTCTTAAAAGGCGTATGAGCATGCAACATGTATTTGTTTTTAATCCGTGGGATCAGTAATTGAAAAAATGCAGAGACGCGATGGACTTACTAACTTAGAAAAAGAAATCCTCTCTTTATCACATTCGTCATACAGTTTAAAGTATTATTTTTTTACTCATTACTAAATGAATGAATGTACAGTAGGAAATATTCATGAGGTTTTATAAAAGTAAATGAAAATTAAAAAGATCAACTCTTAAAATCACATGATTTAAAATTGCACATTGATTTTTTTTAAACAGAAAAATAGTCTAATTTAATATAAGCTTAAATACATAGACAAACTCTAAATTATGATAAGCAGTAATTATGTATGAAGTTTCGCATACAATCATAATAAGTTGATTCTTATAAATGCATATTTTAAATATATATTCGTTTTAAAAGAATTGAAATAAAATTTTACGAGGATATGAGTTTAAATGCATATATTACAAATGTATGACTTTTCACCACCTAATTACTAAAATTACTTTTCTGAAGAAGTCAAAGTTTAAATTTAAAGTTTGCAATTTCATTTAAAAGTTTGCTATTAATGCATTTCATTTTAGCTTACTTGTGAAAACATCTAAAATTATTATTTAAAACCTCAGTTGACTTTCCTATTTTCTCTTTAATTATATACTTTAGTTACGAGAATATTTAAAGCAATTTAAAAATAGAAATAAGTTTAAGCATTTAAAAATATTATTTGAAAATTGTTTGCATATACCTTATAGTTTCTAGAGTTAAAACTCCTGTTATAACGGATTTTTGAGGTAAAGATGATAAATGGAGTTGTTAATGATTTACTAAATGTCATTATCTCAAAATTAAGAATTTTTGATATAGTGATTTCAAGTTTTTTTTTAAAATAAATAAATAATAATAAGTACTTTTCTATGCCGTTTAAAATCTTCGCTGTATTTTTAATAGAATATTTTTCTTATTAAAAAAAGCTTTAAAATTACTATGAAATATTTAAGATTTGGAATACCAAAGTATTCTTAAAACAGTTCATAAAAAATTCAATGAACGGTTTTAAACAATGTAATAAAGAAATTAAAATAATCACGTTTGATTTTAAAAACATTTCATGTCCAATAAAAACAAAATCTTGATTTTAGATCTAGTCACTTAGAGTTTCTGATATGTTTTCCTCGGATTTATACATTGTATTTTTCTAAACATTCTGATTCAAGCAGAATGATGACAATATATCTTTTTAATTTTTCAGACTAGTATCCGCCGATAATTTTTTAATATGAAATCTTTCACTTATGTAATAAATATTGCAATTAAAAACGCAATTACCGTAAATGAAAAAATAAATGCAAGAACTTAAATAATTTTTTTTCTAATAAATTTATATAAATTAAAAAATATTAAAATGGTTTCTTACCTTTTTCAGATTTCTAAAGATTATTTTAAATTTCCAGCAATTAACTGTTTTCCATATTTTCCAAAATCCTCTTCTCCATTTAAAAATGAAAAAACAATTTTTTTTTTTTTTTAAACACCACACCAAATTTCGTAACAGCGTCACAAGTTTACGAACTCCGCTAGCTCCGATAGGGGTAGGGAGCCGGGAGAACACGCTACGACTTAAAACTCTCTACAAAGTCACGATCATTCCGGGATTTTCTCCGCCAAAAGGCGCAACAAATTTTTTCACTTTAATAAAATTTAGATACTTCTTCTCCGGATAAATGATGAAGATATAAACTGTTAGATTGTCATTAATAAACATATAAAGCACATTGTTTATTTTTCTTTGGGTAAAAAAAAGTTAATATAAAAAAGCAATTATATCATCTTTTTCTGCCAAGACAATTCAGAATTTTCCCCTCATCAAAATAAGGAAAAGAGCACTTATCCACTCATATTCGAACCTATCTCCGTTCTGCCGAGTTTAAGTGAATTTCATATTGACGATGAGGGTTGCTGGAGCTTATTGAAAGCGCCAATTATCGCCAACAGCGGGAAAATAACGGGTTCTTTCCGACGTTTTCCCGATGAGATGTTCCGTTTTATCCCTACGCGGGGATTTGGAAAAATCCCCAAATCAATAGATTTAAAAAAGGTTTTTACGGGAGGAAAGGAGGAAAACGATTTGCTTTCGGGGATTGGCGAAGAATAGCTTGCTGCTACGTTGTAAGGCCCATTGTTCGACTTTATTTAGTGTAATGGGATAGCGTTTTTTTTTATATATGTATACTTAAACACAGAGAACCCCCCTTTTGAATGTTGAATTAGCGAAGTATGTTTATCGAATTGTTTAACGTACTGAAATGGTTTAACAAGAGACTATGAAAAGATTTAAATGCACTTAGATGCATTTTTCTCTCCTAAATACTACTTGTTTTCTTTAACAATATTATCATTGATTTTCAAAATAATATTAACTATTTCAAGAATTTATTTTGCATTGTTTTAACTTATCGTTTTTTTTTTCTTCGCATATCGTGTTTATTTTCTTTTTATGTAATTTAATTCTTTTTTGTGTTTTAAATTAGCTAAGTATGCTTATCGAATTGTTTAACGTACTGAAACAGTTAAACAAGAGAGAATGAAAAGTTTCAAAAGCATTTTTCTCGCCTAAATACAACTTGTTTTCTTTAACAGAATTATCATTGATTTTTCAAAATAATATTAACTATTTCACGAATTTTTTTTGCATTGTTTTTACTTACCGTTTTTTTTTTCTTCGCATATCGTGTTTATTTTTTTTTTATGTAATTTAATTCTTTTTTGTGTTTTAAATTAGCTAAGTATGCTTATCGAATTGTTTAACGTACTGAAACAGTTTAACAAGAGAGAATGAAAAGTTTCAAATGCATTTTTCTCGCCTAAATACAACTTGTTTTCTTTAACACTATTATCATTGATTTTTCAAAAGAATATTAACTATTTCACGATTTTTTTTTTTTTTTTTTGCATTGTTTTTACTTATCGTTTTTTTTTCTTCGTATATCGTGTTTATTTTCTTTTTATGTAATTTAATTCTTTTTTGTGTTTAAAATTAGGTAAGTATGCTTATCGAATTGTTTAACGTTCTGAAACAGTTTAACAAGAGAGAATGAAAAGTTTTAAATGCATTTTTCGTGCCTAAATACAACTTGTTTTCTTTAACATGTTATCATTGATTTCCATAATAACATTAATTATTTTTCGTTTATTTGTTAGTGTATTGTTTTTACTTTCTTTTTATTTAATTTAATTACTTTTTTCTGGCTTTACAGAAAAAAAAAAGTGGGTTTGGCTTGCTAAATAATGTTCTACCAAACATCTCTGTTTTGTCATGAATAAAGAACAGTATAAATAAGGCACAAAAATTTGTCTTTGACTACGTTGTTTTAATTTAATTACTCGTTGCACAAAGTATTCCCGATCTTTAATTTGAATTTCTGTTCTTTACCTTGAATTTCGAGTTTGATGTTTTTATTATGCTTAAATCTTTTGTTACATCATTCTACTGTCATAATTTTGTTACATCAACTTATTTATTGATTTAATTATCATTATTTTTTAATTTTGAGGCAGTAGGAAAAAAATTATATACATTAATTTAGGAAGGGAAAAAATGTGAAGAAGAGCTTTAAAGTTTAGTAAAAATATATATTGCAATGAATTTATACGTCATAGGTCGATAAAAACTGCTTGCTTTTCATTCTTTCAAAGTTAGATCCCCGTTGTCCTTTTATTAAAAAACGTTAGAAAGTGGGGGGGGGGGGAAAAA
>NC_092207.1:53847671-53860356 GCF_043381705.1 Parasteatoda tepidariorum | reverse complement strand
TTTTTGTAAAAAAGAGAGAATGAAAAGTTTCAAATGCATTTTTCTCGCCTAAATACTACTTGTTTTCTTTAACATATTATCATTGATTTTCATAATAACATTAATTATTTTATGTTTATTTGCTATTATATTGTTTTTACTTTCTTTTTAATTAATTTAATTACTTTTTTTCTGATTCTACAGAAAGAAGTGGGTTTTGGCTTGCTAAATAATGTTCTCCCAAACATCTCTGTTTTATCATGAATAAAGAACAATCTAAACAAAGCACAAATAAAGGCACGAAAATTTGTGTTTAAATACGTTGTTTTAATTTAATTATTCACTGCACAAAGTATTCCTGATTTTTAATTTGAATTTCTGTTCTTTACCTTGAATTTCTATTTTGATGTTTTTATTGTGCTTAGATCTTTAGTTACATCATTCTACCGTCATAATTTTGTTACATCAACTTATTTATTGTTTTAATTATTATTATTTTTTTAATTTTGAGTCGGTAGGAAAAATATTATATCCATTAATTTAGGAAGGGGAAAAAATTGGAAGAAGAGTGTTTTAAAGTTTAGTAAGAATTGCAATGATTTTATAAATCATAGGTCGATAAAAGATGCTTGCTCTTCATTCTTTCAAAGTTAAACTCCCGTTGTTCTTTTATTAAAAAACATTAGAAAGTGGGGCAGGATCAAATTTATTTTCATTCACTCTGGTATAAAAAAAGTCTAGTACGGTATAGATATGAGTCTTACGAGTATCACTGTGAAAAAGAGGAAAAAATTATCGTTTTTGAATTTATCCTCAATATTTCTAAAAACTTAATAGCTATTAGCTTGTACCATGAAGACTTGGTATTGTTCTTGTCAGTGGTGACCCTCATAGATATCATTTCTAGCCGATTCTTAATCAACAATGCTACTTAAAATCAACTCGCCCAAGCCTTATCTAAAAAATCGGACCCTATCTAAATATCGAACTCGTTTGTACTTGTATTATACATGTATTATTACATCCAATTATGTTAATGCTTTTTAGAAATTCTTTTTCTTAAAAAAATAATATACCTATTAATAAGCAATTTTTACTTTTTATTTTTAATTGAACAATATATAACTGCACATTAAATATAAGCAATAAATGTTTAGAATATTGTTAAAATGCATAGGTTTGTAGTTTCGTATTTATGATTCTTTTTCATAGTATTTTATTTATGTTGTTTGTGCATTACTTGTCTTTTATCTGAACGTCTTACTTTTTTATCATCTTTACTTATGTATATTTTTATTCAAGGTCTTATGACTTCTCGAAAAATTACGAATAGAATAGTAACATGAGCTCATATTACTACTACTAGAAGTGATAATGAAGTTTATATGCGCCCATGTAACTACGATTAGAAGTGATAAGGAAATTTATATGAGATCTTAGAAATGTTTATGAAGCTTTATGTGTTCACATAACTACTTTTAGAAATGTTTATGATTCTCTAATGCGCTCATTAAATTACACCTAACGTTTTATGAGTTAAAGAGACAAACTATTTTAATCCGACTTCTGATTTTTTTTCCTTCAATTTTTTACCATAAAGGGAAGAGAAACGGAATTATTTACATCTTAAGATCAGTAAAAATTAAGATTCATCTAGTATTTCTTTGACACATTTGGAAACAAAAAAATTATAACTATTTTTTTTTAATTCTTTCCTTGAGGAAAGTAAGGACGAAGCGTAATTTGAGGATGCAGATGTTTGACAGACAACCTCACCATCGATCTTCTTTCAGAGAGTGGGTTAAAGAGAGGAAGGATACAAGAATCCAAATTAATATTGTATTGTCTTATCTATCTCCCCTGTACGTTTCTTCCCCCCTCATCATTTTTTTATGAGCCAAATTTTAATAATGTACTACTAAGAGAAAAGGAACAAAGTGATAAAATATTAGATGATTGATGTTTAAGGTAATGAATATTCCGAGATTATGCATGCATAAATTTTAGGTTTACTTTTTTTAAATATAAATTAATAAATGTTGAAGTAATGCATGCACTTGCCAAATAGTTAATTTTCTGAATCTTATTTTAAACTAATTTCTAAATTTTATTGAAAGTTTAATTTTAAAATAATAGATTCTGCTAACTGTATTTTTTCAAAGTAAATTTCTATAATAATAAGTGTTAACATCGCAAAATGAAGTTATTATTTTTTTACAATGAAAAATAAATAATATATTTCAAATGCATTTATTTATTATTCATATTATTATTTATATTTGTTTTGCGAAAATAAATCGATTTGACAAGCCTTGTTCTTACCTATTTCAAATTAATTGTTAAAATATGAATTGTTAAAATGTTGATTATTAAATAATAAAAGTTATTGTTATGCTATAAAAAATCAGAAACTACAATTTTTAATTTGAAGTACCTTGCCCATTTTTATTCATCTCACTTTATTCAAACACTGTTGCGTTTACTTAAGACGTTCATGATTAATCCATAACTTTATTATTTGTGCTTTAAAAGGCTAAAATTAAAAGATTAAATTCAAAATTGAGAACAGAAGTTCTTATTTAATAATAGTAAATTCCAAAATTGCTGCATATTTTTGCATTTTGAAATTAAATATATAATCGCGAAAAGCTGAAATGGTAAGATATTACTTTATTAAAAATTTGATGAGCTTCAAAAATGAGAATACTAAAATATTAATACTAAATTACATAATACTAAATTACATAGAATACTAAAATATTAAGTTCTAAACTGTTTAAATCAAAAGTGTATCATCATGAAAATTGATTTCATTGAATTGAATTGACAGAATTCATAGTTGAATTGAATTGATAGTGTTTTTTTTAAATAATAACAAATATTTTTTAATAATAACAAATAAGTTTTTTTTAGCATATAAAGTAAGGTTATATAAATTGACTTGTTCTGCAAATTCTTAAACTTCTTAAATTTTTAACTATTGATGATAAAAGAATTCAAATGACAACGGAAATAATTTCTTACAAATAAGTTGCTATCTAAGTTTGAAATTCAGGTTCTTAAAATTTTTTAAAAATTTAAATGACTTTCAAAATTTGATACCAAAATAAAAATATTTCATTTCTAAGTTAGACTTAATGGAAATGTTTTTATTTAACTTTTTAGTATAAAAATATATAGTGTAAAAGAGAAATGACATCGATATGACATAAAGTAAAAAGAAGAAATGATATAGATTTTTAAAAAGTTTGGTTTTGAAATCAATCAATAACTAACAAGACAAATTTATACAAATAATTTTTTAAATTTAATTTTAAAACTAAAATAATTTAAACAAATTATTCTAATGCTTTGAGGGATGATTTTTTTAAAAATATTGGTGATTTTTTATAACATTCTTCTGAGAAAAACAGGAAAAATTGCTTTGGTTTGCAGATATGAGGCTATTAAGCTGAAAACTGAGCGTTAAAAAATTTTTACTTTTCAAAAATCTATCGAATTTTAAAATAAACAAGAAATTATCACATATTATTTCATAATTTTGGTTCGCTCGATTCAATAGTTATCTGAACTGAAAATTGCATTAAAAAATTATAATAAATAAGTAAATAAATAGTAATAAATAAGTAAATAAGTAATAAATAAATAGAAAACAAAAAGGCACAGAGTTTCAAAAAAAGAAACTAACATTTAAAACACTATTTATTCTTCGTGCATAATCTTTATTCATCATAAAAAAAACTAACATGTAAAGAAAATAAAAATAAAAATGTCATTAGTTTTTCAAAAGCTTACTGCTTAGAGAAATATACTGCTTACAAACTTACTGATAATACTTAGAGAGAAATATTATATACATACTGTAAATGATATACACTTGATGATATAATGATATGAGATATACAAAGAATAATACTTAGAAATATACACAGAATAATACTTAGAGATATACTGCAAAAGCTTAGAGAGATATACTGCTTAAGGATGTATAATAAATACTTAGAGAAATGTTTCATAAATGCTTCGAAATATTCATGAAAATTGATGGCTAATTTCACGAGTTTAATGAAAGAGTTATGAGTTTTAATTTCACAATGATTTGTTGAGTTATGAGTTTTAATTTGACCCCTGTGCGGGGAAAAAGCTTCATTTAGAATTTAATTTTCATAAATCTCTTACATTTCGAAAGTATATATAAAAAAGTATTAAACACACCATCTTTCATTTTTCAATTAATTTGTATTGCAATCTTTAAATTCCAATTTTAAAAAATTGCATGCAAAAAGTAAAATTAAAAACGGCGTAACTTCTTTGAAACTGACTTAACGACACCTAGGAATGTAAATTGCAAATACATTTTTTATGCTCAAAGTTTAATTGAACTGAAGAAAAAACTTTAAATAATTTTGTTTCCATAATTAGAATTGAATAGAGTAGTATTTTAAAGAAATAAAGCAAATAAAATTTTTTTTTATCGAAATAGTTTTTAATAAAGCATAACAAGTAAAATATCGAGTTAAAAAGAACACAACTTAAAAAAATTTAACATACTGTAAATACGTTTTCACCACTCTATGATTATTTGAACTGAAAAGCTAGGTTTACAGAATTATTTCTCTTTGAAAATCAGACGAATTGCGACAGTGAAATTGGAAATACCAATCCATAAAATCTATAAATACAATCATACAATCAAAAAATCTACAAACATAATACCAATCCATAAAATATCATAAAAGAAAAATAATTAATTTGTCATACATAATATATATGAAATTTGATTTGATCTTCTTACTAGGCGTCATGCCTTATGATCTAACTCACATAGTACGCTAAATTTGGTGCAAATTGGTTCAAAATTGCAGATTTGTATAAATAACATACGTATATAGATACAGACCCGTGGTGGCTCAGGGTATAGAGCGTTCGCCTTTCAATGAGGTGTACCGGGTTCGAATCCCAGCATTGGCTGGTCGATAAGAATTCCATACCCGGGTCGTCTCGACCACTGCGCTAACCTAAAATATCCTCAGTGGTAGACGGATCATGAGTTCGGGTCCCTCTTGCCGCCTGACTAACCATGGGAGGTCTTCGTGGTTTTCCTCTCCATGTAACGTAAATGCGGGTTAGTTCCATCAAAAAGTCCTCCACGAAGTCACGTTTCTCCCAATACTTGATCCAGGAGTTACCTTGCTTTCTGGATTAGGTACAAAATTACGGAGTTAGTCGTAAACCTTAAATTGGGTCGGCTGTTCAACGACGATCATAAAATAAAATATTTGCATACAAACATAAATGTAAACGTCCTGATTTATTTATATAGACAGTTTTATTAGCCACATGATGTACGAAAAGATAAAGATGGTAGAGAACTAATATGAACAATGCAACATTTTTAAAAGTATAAAACACGACTTTCCTCTTTGTAGAAAATTTCAATGTTTGAAATGCTTTAGTTAAACGTAATGTTTGCAGACTTCATTGATAGAGAGAAGATTCATTGTATATGTTTTCGAATAAATCGCCAATAGTAAAAGCAATCTGTTATTTCTAATAATTAAATACCTATTTTAAATAGCATGTTGGAGATAGGCTTCTATATCAGAAGGAAAGCAATCATTATTTCAAGCAATCCTTTTTCTCACTATCTATCATGATAATTTCTCTTATAATGTTCCTTTGATGATGAATTATAATTTGAAATATCGTTTTCAAAAATTCTGTCAGCCTTATGGTTTCAGACGATATTGTTTTCGAAATGTCTGTTATAATCAAAACGACATCAGTACTCAACTCGAAATTATAAAAATCTTTTGCATACACAATTTGAATTTCATCTAAAGGATTTCGCACTTCTTGAAGAAACAAAGGAAATTTTAGTTGAGAAATATTTTTGTTCATTAAATTTTTATTCTGGCAATTTTCATTAGCACTGCCGCAGAGAATTTGTTATTATAAGGGTGTTGAACCACCATAAATTTCCCATGGAACTGGTATTATATTTCCATTGTGAAACATGACTCAACTTTGATAATGAACTTACAAAGCGGCAAGTGAAATTTTATTATAAGCTAGGGGAAAGAAAAGAAAGAATAAAACACATATCGTATGATGATTGCATATAAGTTCATTTGAACAGATAGTGATTTTTTTTTAATGAATGAAATCAATCGAAATTTAAAGATTACTAAAAATCAAATTTTAAATCATTATTTTTTATAGTTATTTGTAGTTTTGTTACTTAAAATCAATCGGAATAATTTTAGGTTCAATTAACTTATATTGAAAAACAAACTTTAGAATGGAATCTTCTAGTTCCTGTATGCGGCATATAGTGTAATGGCTTTTTTTTAAAAAAAAATATGTTGCTTTGTTTGCCCCGTTTTTAGGGGAAAAAATCTATTGAAATTACTTTGATGTGTGGTCTTTGTCGGTTATTTTAAAGGTCATTTACATTTGATAAACATAGCGAAATTTGTTTTTGTTCAAAAAAATAAAAAATAAATAATGGATGATTTAATTAAAATAAATAGTTTTGGAATAACGTAGTCTTGCATTTGTGTGAAATAAAACACGCATTTATATAATAATAATTAAAGTTCATGGTTGTAAATTAGAATGCGGCATCATAGAAGTACATTTTTTATAAGGTCAGAATAAAATGAAGTATTTTCGGTATGGTGTAGCAAAAACTCATTGTCAAACAAATCAAATTAAAAGTTTTATCTGGATGTGGCGGAAAAAAAATTGTTTAAACATGTTTGCCCATGTCCGTGACATTTTAAGTTTAAAATTCATATTTTGGAATAAATTGGCGAAAAGTAAACATGAAAAACTATGACCTCATTTATAATGACTGCATACTTAATTGCTCTTTAAATTTAGCCTAAAATTTATTTGAGTAATTTATTTTCTACTTTAGTCTACAGCATAAAAATTGGCACAGATAAACATTTTTCAATATTTCGATTCCTTTTTATATTATTCACTCTGCGTGTGTTATGATTATCTTTTATCTGACTGTTAAGTGTTTTATACAACTTAGGCATTTTGCATTTGCCAACCTATCTTCTCCTGATAAAAGTGTTCATTTCAATTTAGTTTTACGAATTAAATATTGTATGATTTTAAATGCTATAGTTTTCGAAACATTTTTCAATGTTTTATGTTACTCACGTGCGTCGTAACCAGAGGGGTGCAAAGGTCCGGATCCTCCCAATATTTTTGAAATTAGAGTTCATTATTTTGAGAAAATACTATTTATATCTTTACCTATATCTTTTCTTCTCTCCCTTTATTTACAAAGTGCAATTTATTACAATATATTATTATTAATAGAAAATTAATTAAAAATAAAATACACAAAAAATGCACTACATAAAAAAAATAAATAAATCAAGTGTTTAGAGAACTACGAGAATTGTCACTGTCACCCTTACTTCAATAATAGAAAAAAAAACACTCTTAGCACAATTCTTTTTCTCCATGTACTTAACTGATTAAGATTAATTCTGAATCATCCCTTAACTTTCAACACCACAAACGGAGAGTCATTTGATACCCCAAAAATAGCAGCTTCAGTTTTCGCCATGGGAAAATGTCCTATGCATTTTGAAATAGTCTCTATCGTATTTCTGGGATTCTATGTCATCTTTTAAAAATGTCCGATATCGACAGAATCATCTCTTTGTTGGCTATCTATTCATGAATTGTCTCAAACAAACAATTATCTAAAATTTCTAGGAAAACAGATGTATTAACCTTTTAAGGAATTAAGTAGGGGGAGACTGTTGCTGATATTTTCTATTTTTGGTGATTGTGCCAAGAGACTTTCTCTGACATTCTAAATTTTCTCTTACAAAGCCCTCACATTTCTATTCCACCATCATTTAAATTAGCTATTTCCGACCATTTAATAAAGTTTATCTTTTAATTACAAGAACTCATTAAACAAATCCATTTCTTGGGGGGTAAGCAAATGTTTGTATTAAATTTCATAATACATGTATAATTGTTTGTTTATGTAACGTCATAATTGTTTTATGTTTTATATACCAAATCTACTTATATAGTACGTTAGTTCATTATTTTACCGGTCATTGTTTGCGCATAAGTTTATTTTTAACGCATGGAGTTTGTTCTCATTTTCTACTTATGAAACCCATATGAGGTTTAAATTTTTGAAACTATAAATAAAAACTTAGAATTTTTAAGAACTTTGTTGTCATTCATAAATTAAATATGCAGTTCAATTTTATAAAAAATTTGCATATAATTTAAAAAACAATTTTGCATAAATATTGATAAATTATATCCTAATACAAGAAATTAATATCAACTTACATTTTAATTAATTAAAAGAACGAAGAAATATTTCAAATGCAAAAGTTTCATTAAAAAAATCCTTATGATTTTGTTATGCTTATTAATAAAACTATAATAAAAATATTTTTAAGAATTGGATAATTTCTTAAACTTAATTTATTGCATGAGTGTGTTAATCGCACTTTATGTAGTTTAATTTGTTTTGCTTTTATCAAAATATTACAGGATTTTTATAGCAATTATTTTGTGCTAATTAACATTTTCAGAATTAGTTTATTTTTCAGAAATATTTTTTTCTGAATTAAAAGCATTAATTTTTTAAAATTTTAATACTGAAATTATCAATACTGCAGAACGAGGAAAAAAATGAGAGTTCTATGTGTTTCCATTTTTATTTCTTTGTGTAAATTTATATAAAGTTTTTATGGTTACCAAAATAGACCATGTGATCCAAGAAAACCGAAATATCGCATCTCGTCAGTTTCTTTTCTTGCAAATAAAAAAAAAAAAGCTAAGAGGTAAATTTTACTGTAAAACTCATTTTTACAGCAAAATTTTATACAGTAATATTTGTTTAATTACAGTGTTTTCTTTAGTAATATTTATTCAATTACAGTAATTTTTTGGTTAAAAGTATCGGCACTCAGGGTACCAGTATTTTTTACCGCAATTTGATCCAGTGTGACAGAAAAAAAAAGTAATCAACTTCCGTATTAAATCACAATCTTTTACGTCTATCAATACTCTAAAACATGAGAATCATTTTTTAGTCATTTTACACATTTTTACTTTATTTTTTGGTCATTTATTACTCTAAGACATGAAAATCATTTTTTTAATCACCGAGCGATAATAGCAAGATGGAAAACATTCGATTTTAATCAACTTGAGATTATTTCATCTAAAATAAAAATGTGTTTATTATCGTATGCAAACTGCATTCTTATGAATAAAAACTGTAATAAGAAATCTCTTCACAAAATACGCGAATTTAAAACTCCATGGAAAATAAATAGTTTTAGAGTTAGGGGGGGGGACGAACACATAAATTGAAACACTTCTATTGCATGTAAATATTGAAGTGTTTCATAAATTGAAGCATTTCCATTTACATTATCATTCCTTGATTATTTATTATTGATTATATTGATTATTTACTTTATTTTTTGTTGTAACGTAAGGCATCAGTTAAAATTAATTTTAAAATAACCATTTCAATTTAAAATAGAAAAAAAATTCATCCCCATCAATCCTACTAATTAAATTACAATGTCGTATACAAAGAATTAACGCTGTTGAAGTGCCCAATATGTAACAATTGATGATCAAAATCAGAATGGTAAATGGAGTGGAGGGGGCATATTTTAGAAGTTATATGGACCATGGAAAACCTCTTCAACAAAGAGCATGGTGTAAGAACACAAGCACGCGTGTTCATCGATGTCCGCAAACCGTTTTCCCTCGCACAATCCGGTTTTGTGATAATGGTTTGATGTCAGGCCAGAACAACAGATGGTTGAAGATCCTTCCCTACGGTTATTATGTCTTTCACCCCCTCAAACACTCCCCCCGATAGACAAATGGATCGACCCCCGCGGGGTGGGGATGAGTTGGTTTGCCACATCTCGATCCTTCTGGAATTTCCTTCTCCGTTATGAATTAGATGGATCAGATGATGCAGTTTATATGGAATGGGGAGGGTGTTGATTTTCCGCCAACTTCCCATCGTTTCGATTCCGATTATTTTTATCGATTTGAGAGGAAGGGGTTGTTGTGTAGGAGTGTTAAATGACATTTTAATTGTTTGATATTTCTAGACGTTAAATAGCACTTATTTTGTGAATTTTAAAAGTAGTAGAGGTGAAAAAATCTCTTCCATGTACTAAAAAATTATTGCTCGAAAAACATTTTACATGCCCTAAAATCCCCCCCCCCATTATTTATTAATGACAACATATGCAGTAGGGAGTAAAAGTTGTGGGACGATATGTTTTTCTGTTCTAACTTTTTCTGTAGGTAAAATATTTTAATGATGCAAAATAAATAGTAGTAATTTGTAGCTTTAGTCATCTTACATTTGGAGTAAATAATAATAGACTTGAAAATTTTTTTTTAGAAAAAATTAATTGAAATTTTATAAACGCAGTCGTGGTGGGTCAGGGGATACAGCGTTCGTCTCCCAATGGTGAATCAGGTTCGAAAACCAGTGATGTCTGGTCCGCACCCGGCTTGCACCGACCATCGTGCTGACAACCATCTAGATGACAAAGGAACTCTTGAATCAAGTATTGGGTGAAATTTGCCTTCGTAGGGCACTTTTGATGGAAATAGCCTATACTTGCGTTACACTGAGAGGAAAACCACGAAAAACTGCCACGATTAGCCTGGGGACTCTCTCCCATGATCAGTCTACCTCTGAGGATATTTTGCGTCAGCATTGCGGTCGGTGCGAGCCAGGTGCGAAATTCATATCGATCAGCCATCGCTGAGAATTGAACCCGGATCACGTCATTGGGAGGCGAGTGCTCTTTCTCACCAGCCACTACGGCTCCACACTTTATTCAGTAATTTAAAATGATTTACATCATCGTGACGTTTAAATAAGTAATAGTTAAGCAAAATAAAATGTAAAAGAAAATAAAACAAACGTCGCAAATTTGAGAACACCCAACGGTGATCACCCAAAAATTTTTTACATGATTAATTAAGTAAAATAACATTTTATAATTATGACTACGTCATTTTCTAAAAAAAATTGGAAACTTTTTTTGAAGAAAATCGAAAAAAAAAAATGATTTTAGATGTAATTAAAAAACGTCGCTTATTATGTAAGATCTTTAATAATGAAATAATTTTTCTTTAGGTAAACTCAAGGAGCAACATAAATGGCACTTTATCGTAAGGTTTAATCTAAAACGATGTATCGTGTTTATTTTGTTTACAGTTACGCTTTTGTAAAATTTTTATGAGACTAAATATTTTAAAATCAACGGTAATTTAAATAAAAACGAAAGTAATATTTTTGAGAGTAAAAACATGGAGAAATTTGTTTGTGCTAAATTTTGACTATAAGGCATTGGCCTGCTTGATCAAAAGCAGCATGCCAAATGCAACATGTCAGCAGCTATGTATTGTTAAATCTTTGATTGAACTTCTTAAAAAATTGTTTAATTGAACTTCTCATAAAATGCGTTTCGCTTAATCAAATAACGTAAAGTCACCGTAAAGGTTAACAAATAATAATAAGTAAAAAATTGGATTATTTTACATTTATTAATTGCTTCTTTATTTAGTTTTTAATGCTCAAACTGTTAGAAATGGATACTAGAAATTCACAAAATTGACGGAAGAGTTTCCTAAGGAATGCTCTTAACGAACATTTCAACAAATTCTGAAAAAAAATTTCTTTATTAGTTTTATTTATTATTTTTAAAATTATTTTAACTTTATTAATTGTTTCGATATATACTTGCTGTTTAATCTCGATTTATTGATCAATTTACTTTCCTATTCTCTACCCTATGCGAAGAACTGGTATTCAGCTAGTGGATAAATGAAAATTTTGAATTGGAGTGTTTTTCTGGTTAATGCAAATGTAGCTGTGCAATGTTAAGGTGTGATTCAAAATGGGAATCAGTAGAATAAGCTGTAAATACATTAATATCTATAAAAAAAACGAGTTGCGGTGAGTCGTAAGCTTGTAAACTATTTCAGTTGAAGAAATACATTAATCCCTAAAAAGTGCCTTAAGAGCTAGGCCTGCTAGTCTGGCATAACTAAATAATTTTTTTAAATAAAAATATTTTTTTTTTCAATTATAGAAGTATACCAAAAAGGAAAAAAAACTGAGTTCAATTAGCCAAATTTCTGCTAGTATATAGAGAATATACTAGCAGAAATTTGACAAATTGAACTACTTTAGAATAGTGTATGAAAACAGCATTTTGACAAAGAAATGTTTTTACAACATTTACAACTTTTGCTTTTACATTCTATTTTTTTTCACTATTTCTTCTTTTTTCAGTACATTTTTAAAAAAAATAGCGTTATGTAAAAAGAAAAAATTATCAATTTTATTTTTTTAACTTTTGAACCTTTCATATTTTTGTATTTTATGTTTGATTACTATACATGTAATATATGAAACACTGAAAATTTATTCAGGAATTATAAAGTGATTTGTATCATAGAAACGACTAAAACCATACCAAATGATGTTAATTAACAATCAGATAAACCCACCTCGTAGTTTTGACGGTGGACAAAAAAAAAAAAAAAAGAGCACTTGAAGAAAAGGTCCATAAAAAATACCTATTATACTAAATACCTACTAAAACTACACCTTATATACCAACAAAAATTACTTATAATGATAAAAAAA
>NC_092207.1:53826461-53846506 GCF_043381705.1 Parasteatoda tepidariorum | reverse complement strand
AGTACGTACATTTTATTAGTCTACCCCCTTTTTTCATAAAAATTAAAATAATTATGTTTTAAATAAAATTAAATATTTACTTAAGGAGTGTGTAGGATAAAGTCAAATTTAAATTTGGTGTATGTTTATAAAGTACGTACTTTGTATAATACCTCCCCCCCTCCCCATCGTACAAAACCGTACATAATAGCAAATCCCCCCCCCCCCCTTCGGGATGTACGTACTTTTTGAATGGCCCCTAAGTTAGTAGCGAGCGAAGCGAGCTTGGTTTGCGAAGCAAACCATATAAGATTGCGTAGCAATTTTCGGGATTTGGCGAGCGTTACCGAGCAGGGGGCGCAGCCCACTAGTGCAATTATAAATGTATTAAGTAGTTTAATACAAACATTTTCGTACCGCCCAAAAATGGATTTACTTAAGGAGTTCACGTAATCCAAAGATAAACTTTATTAAGAACTGGAGTTCTTAATGGCAGAATTTATTTAAAATGTGATAAAATATAAAATAAATGAATAAAAAAATTTTCGAATGAATTTTCAAACTGATGAAAAAAAAAAAACAACTAATAATTTAATTTAAAACATTTCATTAAACAAAATAAAAGTAAACAGAATATTCATTTTTATCAAAATTTTGAACTGGAAATAGTTAATTTCAATTATGGTGGAATAGAACTGTGAGCGCTTTGTAAGAGGAGATTTAGAATGATTGTATGTCAGAGAAAATCTCTTGACAAAATCACCAAAAAATAGAAATTATCAACAAGAGTCTTCCCCTAATTAAGTCCCTAAAAGTCTATTACATCGGTTTTTCTAGAAATTCTAGATAATCGCCTGATTAAGACTATTTATGAATAGATAGCCAACAAAGAGATGTTTCTGTTGATATCCCACATTTTTAAAAGATGACAATTTCAAAATATAAAGGACATTTTCCCATAGCCTAAATTGAGGCGACTATTTTTGAGGTATGAAATGCCTCTCTGTGAGTGGTGTTGAAAATTAAGGGAGGTTTTAGAATCAATCTTTATCAGTTAAGAAAGTAGAGAAAAAGAATGGTACATAGAGCGTTTTATTGCATATTGAAGGAAAGGGTAACAATGTCAATTCTTGTAGATCACTAAACATTTGTTTTATTTTTTTTATGTCAAGCATTTTCTGCATATTTTATTCTTAATTTATTTTCTTTTTATAATATAATAGAATAAGTGGCACTATGTAAAAAAAAGTAGAGAAGAGGAGGAAAAAAAGAGAGTAAAAGATACGGAAACAAAATAGAAATATTTTCTCAAAATAATGGACCCTGGCTCTCCAATAAAGGGGGGGGGGGGTCCGGGCTCCTCGGACACTCGTGGATTAAATACTTCTTATTTTCCTATAAAATCTTCTTACTTAATGTCTATCCACAACACCGAAATATCTATGTAATTTTTCTTATTTTTTTGTTTTATTTAATACTTTTTTTTTAAATCAAATTTCTCGATTTCGTTGACTAAACATTAACGTTATTGAATTAAGATGTATGGTCACTTATGGCATTAAATTATAGATTTTGTCATTAAATTATATATTCATCACGTTTACATCTGGTTAGGTAAAATAGGAACTGAGGAACTGAAAAAATACCTACTCCTTAGTTCGAGTTCAACATGATTTTTCGAAACTCCTTTGCTAACAGAAATTAAAAAAGCCACAGTTCAAGAACCAGTCAACACTTGAAGCACGAAAAGGCACAGTCAACACATGAAGCACAATTATATTTTTAAACTATGTAAGATATCGTATCGTGAAAGATTGTTATAGGCATCAGAACAGACAAATAACTTAAATGCCTTATAAGCTATTAAATTTTTTCAAAAATCCCCATTCTGGCAAAATATTTCCACCTAGATGACCATTGTCAAAATCAATGTCCTGCTCTCTTTTATTTTTCAAATTTTTATAAGCCCAAATAATACAGCATTGGAGTAAATTTTTAAATATTAGAAAATTAAACCACAAATGCTTTTAATTTTGTCATAACTGACTCTTTTCTCCATAATAACGTTCTGCGCCATTTTCAGAATTAACAGAGAGGTCGTTGACTGAAGGTAAACTAAACTTGAACTAACAGTCCTGAGTAATTTTTTCAAATGCACAGTAGTTATGAAAATAGTATATTATTTGCAAGCAAAAAGCATCATTTCAATGAGGCGACAGAACTTTCGAAAAACAGCTGTACGATTTCGAACTAACTTCGAACTCGTGATAATGTTTTTACATATTTATTTACTTCTTTCAATCTAAACATATGCAAAAAATTCAATTTCTTAAATAATTAAGAAAAAAATGTAAAAATTATTCGCCTTACACAATTTAAAAATATAAAGTGCCATGATCTAAAAACAAGTAACATCTTATATTTCCCCGTATTAAAGCGTTGCATTTCTTTTTTTTTTTCTTCTTTTTTTTGAATTAAGAATATTATCTTCCTGGCACATTAAATCTCAGGCTAAGGGAAAGAAATAAAAACTTACTGATAATGTTCTTGAGTTCGGATTAAAAGTATACTCTGTAAAAAATTCCGGATCAAATTCCAGCAATAAGTACCAGCACTTTGGCTACAGCATGCACAAATTCCAGGTTAGCGTAAAATCCATTTTTACCGTAAAATATTATACCGTAATTTTTACGCTAATATTTATTTAATTAGAGTGATTCAGAGACTTTACTGTAATTATTACAGTAAAAATTATGTTATATCAGATTTTCAGTTTCGTAATAAGTTTCCCGTAATTAAATTATGAGGTGATATACACTGCCGTTCTTATTGCAAACTCAGTGTAAAAAATTCAGCATCAAGTTACGCTAAGAAATACCGACATTCAGGTTCAAAAAATCTGATATACAGTAATTTTTACAGTAATAATTATCGTAAAATCACTACATCACTCTACTTAAATAAATATTACTGTAAAAATCACGGTATAATATCTTAAGGTAAAAATGAATTTTACAGATGATGTAAAATTCATTTTTCGGTGCCGGGTAATTAACGCGGAATGAGTGCAAAATCAAATTAACAAATCAGATGAGCTTCGTGCAGACGATAAATGAAGTTTAGCATGTTAAAATCATGAATATATTTATTATCTCATGAAGAAAAAAAAATCTGTTATAGGAACGACTTCAAATAAATAGAAATGAATTAAATAAAATTAAAAAAAAAAACGAAATAAAAACGACCTTTATCATATTTTTTATAAAATGGAATTGTTACGTTGACTTACAATTTCTTCATAGACATGCCAGAAACGAAATATTATTTATAACCAGGTGACCTTAAGCAAAACTAACAAATCATAACAACAGAATGAACAATTGAAAAAAATCAGCGAGCGAACATCGCGCAATGAGTAATTTGTATTCATAAATGATACTTACAAATACCGTTATGGCAAAGTCGTTTATGTTTGACGAAACAGATAACTCTTTTTGTTGATCTTTCGTTGTTTCAAAGCATAACCTGCACAAAAGAAATAAAAATATATTAAAATGAAAAAGATTTTTAGAACAATGAAGGATGTAGTATTGTTTATCATATCAGTTGGAAGATATTTAGCATTAGAAAGGTGGCAACATGTATGCAATTATTCATCCATCTTTAAAAAACGATATATTTTGTAAAGAATTTTTTTTATTTGAGTATTGATTAAAGTGTGCAGATAAAAAAAAATTCTTATTTCAAATAAAGAACAATTAAGTTCGAGATCTGCAAGTCAATTAATTTTTATTTGCTTAAAAAATAACATTTGAATAGAAATTATCTTCTGACAAAATATTCAAAGCATTTCAATATGAAAAGAACTAGAAATGAAGAAATATTTTTATATGAGTGTAAATATTTGTTTATCTATAATTAACTAGTAGAATGCATTAATATAATCCAATTAATTTATTTAAAACCTTAAGGTAAACAGTAAATAATTTTAATAAGTAAATATAGTTAATTGAAATAAATCATGAAACAATGATTTAATGTTTTTAAACTGATAGAGGAAAGAATTTTAATTAGATTAAAATAGTTAATTGTGAAGCAATTTTGTATTACTACACATTTATGTCCTAATCAAAAAGTTTTTATGAAAGAAAATATAAAATTGGGTCCATAGTTTCAATTATGCTCACATAAATAATACCAAAAAGGTTTTCTCGCTTTTAACAATTTGTACTGGATACATATTAGTGGGTTAATTTTATTAAATGGCATATAAAAAATAATAAAATAAAAATAAAAAAGTTAATAAAAATAATAAAATTAATAAAAATAATAAATTAATAAAATTAATAAAAATAATAAAATTAATAAAAATAATAAAATTAATAAAAATAATGAAATTCTAAGAATTGTACTATATTCTATTTAATATTGCTTGAAATAAAACTAAAATCAACAATAGAGAAGCGATTTCGAGAAAGTAAAATCATGCAATCATGGGCTTCGCTGCTCCTCTCAATAATAAGAAATCTCTAAAAGTCCCTCTTAATTTTTCAAACGAATACAGAAAATTTTGGCGAATTATTATAGATTTACATTCCTTAAAGTAAATAAAAAAAGAGATTAAAATAATTCAACTTTTTGATGGCATTCAGCACATTCGAGAATTTTCTTAACTTATGTGTGAAATTTGGAAAACTATTGTGACAGTGTAGTTTAATTTCGTCCTCTTCAGAAATTGGGCCCCTGGGAAGCCCATGCATGTAATTGTTAGAAACTGTTCTATTCGAAATGGTATGGTACTGTTAATTCATGATATTCTAACATTTACTTTAATTCTTTTAAAATTAACTGTTTTCTGGAAATTCGAACTGATATGTCAATATAACTTTGAAAGTTTTTAAAACCACTTGTTCACAAAATACTTTTTATTTGTGTCTTATATCCCCAAATATAAGCGTACAATAAATCAAAGAAATGTAAGTGTATTAAAAAAAGAAAGAAAAAAAAATCGAGAAAAACTGGTATAGTAAAATACATGTAATACTAATAATTACAATTATGTAAGGTACATTCAATATAAAATATTAATGATTCTCTTATGTACTTTTTTTTTTATCATTGAAGATTTCAGGGTATTGTTTGTTAAAATAGCTCACAATTCATCATAATTTAAATAGAAATAGTGATTATATAGTGATTATATTAAATAGAAATAGTGATTAAATAGAAATATTGCTTATATTATGATTAAATAGAAATAGTTATTATTATAGAAATAGTGATTATATTATGACTAAATAGAAATAGTTATTATAATAAAAATAGTGATTATAATAGAAATAGTGATTATATCATGATTAAATAGAAATAGTGATTATAATAGAAATAGTGATTATATTTTATAGTGATTATATAATTTAAATAGAATTGTGATTTTATAGAAATAGTGATTAGAATGTTTTGCACTTATGTGATCCGTATTTATAATTATTTTGTTTAAATAAAAATGTTTTTCATTTGTTTTTTATTTTTTCATTTTTATTTATTTTTAGAAAGATAGCCCGCAAATCAGGTATACTTTTTATTCTCATAAGCTCTTAAAAAAAAAGTTAAGCAACAAAATATGCACTTATTAATATACATATAGTTTCTTTAAGGGTGTTAAGGTACTCTTATAACAATAAATGTGCCAACAATGAAAACAAAAAAAATTCTAAACGCATGATGAAAGGGAAAAAAGTATCCTCTTTACTCCTCATAACATCATCCTCTCAATTATCCAAAACACGAAAAGAGCTAAAACAATAAAAAGATAGATTGTAGTAAGACAGGTAAAAAAAGAGACGACATTACAGAGTTGAAAAGGAGAAAGTTGTCTCTGTCGGGAAACGACACTGTGTTGACACACTGACGAGTGAATTGTTCCATCATCATAAGTACCCCAGTAAAGGGGAGAAGCTTTTCGGACCACAAAGGAAAAGAAGGAAGAAAACGATGCAATTTGTAAGGTCAGGCACCCTTGGAGACGACCTTGAGATATTTCATTGCCAACAGGTGGTGTGTATGCCTTGCGGGTTGGCAAAAATATTTTGGCTGGTCTAGTTCTATTTTGATTTTCGTTTTCTTTCTTTCTTTCTTTTTTCCTTTTTATTCATTATTATTGGTTTATGTCTCGGGCTGTAGGTTAATGTGTGTGTTCAATATTTTTCCTTGTTGCTGTTTTAATTTACAGAGTCTATAAGAAAAGCAAAGACTATTTTTTAAATAGTGAATGTATTTAACAGTGAATTTAAGAGCCGTGGTGGCACAGCTGTTAGAGCGTTCGCCTTTCCATGAAGTGAACCGGGTTCGAATCCCAGCGATGACTTTTTGATTTAAATTCCACACCGGTCTTGCACCGACCACAGTGTTGATGTAAAATATCTTCAGTTGTATACGGAGTTCAGTTGTATATTCCCTTGCAGTGAGGTTAACAGTGGGAGGTTTTCGTGGTTTTCCTCTCTAAGTGAAGCAAATACCAGTAATTGCCATCAAAAATTCCCTCATGGCGATAATTTTCTACCAATTTTTGATCCAGGATTCACTTGTGTTCTGAATTGGGTTCAAAATTACGAGGCTACGGAGTTGAATATTAGCTGTCGTAAACCCCAAAAAACTGGGTCGGCTGTTCAACGATGGTTATAAAATAAAATAAAATAAAATAATGAATATGAGTAGTGGTGGCTCAGGGGATAGAGCGCTCGCCTCCCAAGGAGGTAACTCGGGCTCGAATCCCAGCGAGAGTTGGTCGTTACGAATTCCGCACCCGGCTTGCACCGACGACAGTGTTGACGTAAAATGTCCTCAATTGTTTACGGAACATGGATTAAAGTCCCCTTGCCGTCAGTGACAGGTTTTCTCGGTTTTCCTCTCCATGTAACGCAAATGCGGGTGTGTTCCACCAAAAAGCCTGGCAAATTTCTTCCAATACTTGATCCAGGAGTTCCCTTGTCTTCTGGATTAGGTTTAAAATTACTAGGCTACGGAGTTGAGCATGGGTAGCTGTCAACTCAAAATTGGGACAGCTGTTCCACGATGGCTATAAAATTATAAAGTAGTGATTATCAGAATCAGAAGAATTCTTTTTATACATCTTAAAAAAAAATTAGTGAAATATTTGCCATTTTTATATGATATGGTTTTAATACTTCGAAATAAATTCATTAAATAACTCACAAACTCACAATTGCAAAAAATAAATTGAAATGTGAATGGAATAACTTTAAAAAAAATATTATTAAATTTATCACTTTTTTTCTACAATTGTAAATGTTAGAATACTGTTTCTTTTTTACGTTTCGGTGATCGTCAGTGATTGAAAATATTTTTTATGTGATGTTTAGTTATAATTTACGATGTGATTTTTTTATGTTGTGATTTATTATGTGGTCAATAAACGTGGTTTAAAAAAAGCTAGTTTTTTTAAGGCAATTTTGAGTAACTGTAAAACTTCTGTAAGCGCTAAATCTAATACTTTGAGCATTTTAATACTATCTTACTTAAATTACAGTAAAATATTAATTTTAATAAATAAATGCTGTGCGCTGGTAAGAAATTAATTTTGATAAGTGTACAAAATTGTCTAAATTGTTTATTGAGAAACAACAATGTAAAAAATTACGGATCAAATTACGACACTAAGGGTATCGGTACTTATTACCGTAAAATTCATATTTATCTGATATACCGTAACGTAAAATTAAAAAATAAAAAAAAAAAATTATATACCGTAATTTTTATAGTAATAGTTATAGTAAAATCACTGAATCACTCTAATTACATAAATATTACTGTAAAAGTTACGATATAGTATTTTACAGTAAAATAGATTTAACAGAGAAATTGATTTTGAGAATGATGCACCCAAAGTGCCGGTACTTTATACCATAATTTGATACGCAATTTTTTTCAGTGAATGTTTGAAAGCTGCGTCACAATTTGAAGCTGCAACTTGGTACAAAAGAGAAACTGTTTACTGTTGTTATTAGTATATATTTGTATGTTAAATTAATAGGATAACTAAATTAATTTTTAAACATTGGGCAGAAAAATTGCCCTCCCCCCCCCGACCCTACAAGGTTAGAAATTTTGAAGCGGAATTAACCATAATATCGTTCAAATTAGTTTCAACTTTATCTTTATCTAATCAACTTTAATCCTATGTTTATCCATACTTCCTAAATTTCATTATACGATACTATGGTTGAATTTTATCATATGATCAATTTTATACCTTAAAAGACTCTAAAAAATTTGCACCGTTTTAAGGTTCTACCTACCAATATTACGGTTCAACGTTTTATTAATTTTTCTAACAGTGAAAGAGGATTAAAAAAGAAACATCAGGGCAAGATTAATTCACAGCAGCGGGAGACTTAGATAAAAAGCTATTATGATTAATGGAACTGTTTATCATGATTTAAAGAAAATACCTTTACCACATTTATCGAAATATTTTTTAAACTACAAATAAAGATGAAAATTTTATTAAGGTTCTAGAATATTCAACAGCTTTAGCTAAACAAAATATTGTTAAGAATCATCCTCTGAGGCACAAAAGGTTTTTCACTTCTTGAATTGATATTTATCAAAGACAATTTATCCCCAAAATTGCAGCATAAATAACTATGAAATCTTTTATGGAAGCACAAATAAAGTCGATTCGAATTATATTTATTTTAAAGCAAGTTTTCGATCAGCTGCAAAATTTTGCATCCAAAACTAATTTATCTCAATCCTAATTTTCTCAAAAACCGTTTTGTTCTTCACAAATAATTAAGAAACAAAGTCCCTTTCAACAATATATAAAGTTGAAACAGAATTAAATATGCGAGATCACTAATTGGAAATTTTCTTTCGAAGTACTTCTAAACCAAATGAATTCATTAAAAATGAATAGAAAAGAGGGGGAAAACTGTATGATAAACAAGCTTCGCCAGGAAGAATAATTATTTAAGCTCGGTTGAATAAGTTTGATTTTAAATAATGATACTTCAAAATATCATTATTCTAATCCATTATAATTAAACTCATTCATATTGGAATTCTTCTCCCATGCATTATTCGGGAGTTAGGGAACAGTTCTTTTTCTTAAAAGTTTTGCAATATGTATTCAATTCTGGAACAGTAAGTAATCAATCACCTATGGAAGAAAATGTCAGCCATTATGTGGAGAAAATTTCAACAAAGCGAATTCCACGAACGAGAGATTTATTGATGGCATAAATTAGATTTTGAAAGTCGTGTTGCCATTTGGAGCTCATAAACTATAATTTAAATTAATTTGAGTTATATTTTATCGTTTGAATCTGCGGTTTAAAAAGTAAATCTGAATTCCGGTACGTTTTAGCCAATTTTATCTTTATTTTTTCAATCGAATGTTCGTTGATGATTTAGTGCTTATTCTTCTTAATGGGGGAAAAAAAGTAATAAATAATTTTTGGTTTTATGATAATAAGATACACGAGTGTTTGTTGCTAAGGCATTTTTTTTAGCAGCAATAATGTTTTGTTATTTTAGAATTAAAGTTTACTTTTTTAACATAATACTAAAGGAAGAGGCAAATTACCTTAAGTTTGAAATAAAGCCACATAGATTTATTGTACAGGGGAAAAAATGAATTCAGATAATTCATTACCATTTAAGCCAGTTATAAATTTTTGCCATTCAAAGCTAGAGGCAATTTTTTAATCATTTAAAACTCCTCACTGCCAAAGGTTTGAAGCTTGTAGTACCATAATATTGGTCTGCTTTTCTACAATCTATGGTACAAAGCGGTACCCTATTATGCAACTTCTTAAACTTGATTACGCGATACTATGATCCAAGGAATACTAGGAATGGAAACATAGTTCAGTTTAATAACTTATAAATTGCTGCAAATTTTTTTCTAGTTATGGTACAAAATATCGACGTGGTTCAATGGTTGTACAACGTTGTTCAACGGATTAAATAAAAACTAAAATTGCTGTTCCCTCTTTCAATAAGGAATAAAATATCATAGAGTTTTTGTGTTAAATTTTAGAAAAATGGTTTCTCAATTAAATAAGTGTATCACAAATTGTACTGATTTTAGAATAGAATTCGAAAAACGTTTCTGAAAGTGCGCACGTTAAAAATATTCTTAAATTTTATACAAAACGATATAATATATCGAATAAAAATATTGTAAAATATTGTATAAAACGGTATCAAAATTTGAAAGGATAAAAATCATTGTTGTAAAAATGGTTGCTAGGTTCAATAAAGTGGCTATGAGCTACAGAATCATCGTGAATAAGTTTTTCACTACATGGTGTTAAATGCACCTTGAACCACATGCGTGAACAGTGTCATCGTTTAGGCCACCTAGAAAAAGATACGATATTGAAGGAAGTATTATTACGAATACTATTTATTATTATGATTTAGTACGAATACATCATTTACTATCATACTTTTAGACACTAATGCTATAAATTATGCAATATAAATAGACATTAATGCTGAGCTTAAAGGTATCGACTGTTATTTGTGATTTCCTAAACTTTGATAAAGCAAAACTATTTTAGAGAGAATAAGAGGAAAAAACGCCGTTGGTCATCACAAGAAGAATTAGAAAATAAAGAAGAAGAGAAAAATGCTTTAAAAAAAGTTGATAAAGGGAAGAGAGGTGAGCGAAGTAGCGGAAAGGAAAGAAAACGAAAAATTAGAAGTATGAAAAAAAAAAAGAGAGAAGAGAATGATAAAGATGCGGATGAATAAGCAGAAGAGGATAATGATTTAGAGGAAGATGGTGAAAAGGAAAAGAGGAGGGAGATGATGAAGAAGAAGTGAAAGAGAAGAAGAGGTGAAAAAAAGAATATACCTCTATTTTCAATGTTATCTTATTTTCATAGCCGATAATCGACAATAAAGGTGTAATGTGATTATTATTATTTTCAAAACATGTCCTTACGTCCACTGCAAAATATCTCAAACAACAAACACTTTGTATTCAACGCTCTTTTTCATAGCGATGTGCCCAAGGTGCCTACTAAATGCACAATATCGATGATGTACTATTTTTTTTCTTCTTTCCAATGCCCACTTGTGTTAACATCCGTCAATTCAGGCATATACAGGGCGATTTTGTTGACCTCTCTTACAGGGGCACCAGATTAGGTGGGCCAACGTCGCTCCCACAGTAAGGACAGATAGTACAGAGAGAAGGAAAGAACATCCATGCCTTGCTCGGGATTCGAACCCAGAACCTTTCTGATGCAAGGACAGTTCCCTGCCCCCTATACAGGCCGGTCTGCTCGATGATGTACTATTGCTTTGTAGATCTCTTCTTAGGGAGTTAGAGCACATCATCAGGATTAAAATTACGTGGGAATCCATATTTGGAATGTCGTCATACGCCACTAGGGATGCTTCCCTATTAAGAAATGTTTCTTCATGTGCTTCTGAACAGGTAATAACAAGGAAGCACTCCAACCCCATACGACATTGCGTGGATTCCTACGCCATTTTAATCCTGATTATGTGCCCTAACTCCCCTGAAAGTTTGTAGCAACATTTACGCTACCCCTCGTTATATATAATAATTTTAAACTTGTACATTTTGACAAAAAATCAACTAAAAATGTCATTTAAAAAAAATCCGGAGCTTAACTAATTAAGCTCCTTAACTTAATCCGGAGCTAAATAACAGATTTGAAATCCTCACGTTTGAATTAGGCAAGTGTTTCCATAAATGTAACAAAAAATGTGTTATTATATCCATTTTTGTGTTTTTTTAATTTGTATTTATTAAGAATCAAGTAAACGGACCTAAATTAGCAATACTAGTGTGATTTCATGAAAAATAATTGTTTAAATTTAATAATAATTTAAATTTTGCTCAACATAGAAAAGTTTTGCTGTGTAAAAAAGTCTACCCAAGAAGTATGCACTAAACTATGCACTAAACTATGCTCAATGCACTAAATTTTTCCCAATACAGTATATATAAAGGTATAAAATAGTTGATGGAATTGGAGTAAGATAATTTTTAGCACAAATATGTAAAATAGTACATTATTTGTAACGTATCTTGATTTCTGTGTAGGCAATAATTTGTTTCTGTGTATTTTGAGGTATTCTAGTGAAATTTACAGAAAACTTGTAAAGACCCTACATGGAAACAATAATAAGAATCAGATTTATGTAAAATATTCAGATCGATGGATATCAGCTTACTTGGAAAGTAAAGGTGGCTTGTGCGCAGTACTGACCATATGACCACAATCTGGCCATTGGTTACGAAATTGTGGTTCTTAAATCTTCATGATCCCCTTGGGTGTTGTGAAAATGTTTTTTTATGTAAAAAATATCACTTTTTAAAGCAGAGCGGCTTATAATTATATTGCTTCAATACTTCTACTTCAGAACCACGGTGGATTTGAGGATAGAGCACTTGCCTTCCAATGAGGTGAACAAGGTTCAAATCCCAGTTGTGGCTGCTTAATGGGAATTCTGCTCCCGGCTTTCACCGGCCACAGTGCTCACAGTAAAATATTTAGAGTGGTAGACGGATCATGGGTCCGCCCCCCTTGCCCTTGGGCTAACCGTGGGAGGTTTTCGCGATTTTCCTCTCTATGTAACGCGACTGCGGGTTACTTGATCCAAGAATTCCCTTATCTACTGGGTTGGGTTCAAACTTATAAGGCGATGGAGTTGAAAATGGATGGTTATAAACCCATAATTGGGTCGGCTGTTCAACGCCGGTTATAATATAAAATAAAATCCTTCTAACTCCGAAAGCAAATCGTTTGCAGTATATTGTCTTCTTTAAAAAGTGTGCTTTTTTTTTACTTTAGAACATTAATTTTATTAAAAACAAAAGGCATGGCCAAAATGTTTGAAGCTTTGACATTATTTAACTTGAATGAAATTGTAACTCTTAATAAATCTAATTTTAATATATTTCTGGCAGGAAATATGTTCGTATTCATTTTTTACATGGTGATAGCTAAATTAATAACAAGATGGTTTTGTTTTATTTCGTCTAAAATAAAGTACAGAACCAGAACATAGTATAAATGTAACAAGTACTTGATCTTTAAAAAAAGAAGTTCCGGCAACTATCTGACAAAAAACGAACATCCATGTAATTGGAAAAAAAAGGAGAAAATTCGAAACCAATCAGAACAACCACTGCTAAAAACAAACGAAACACAACAGCTGTTGCGATTGCGTAAAAATCTACTACCAAAGAGGCTATATTGAGGTGAATTGTGGTCGCCTAATTTTTTTTTCAAATCGTTTTCTTTTTAAAAAAAAAGCAGACGACCAGATGGTTGGATTCATTACTACAACTACAAATACTGGTGCTAATACTACACTTGCGTTGTGTCTTCAGCCGCCTATTATATACAAATTTTTGATGATCATAACCTTTCTTTCTTATATTCGTTATAAAACTATTTATCACTTTTATAAAATAAAACTTCTACTTTTTTACGATTCTACAATTCTAAAGCTGTAATTCGTTATTTCTGACTATCATTTCGAGACGAAACACTTTGATTTTTGACAAAACGAGAAGTCTTAAATATTTTACGAAACTGTTTCCTTTCTAGTGTACCATCTTGGTGCATTCAGGAAGTTCTTTAGCATCTTTCTTTATTTCACTTCGAAACAGCTTGCGCTAAATGGTGGGATGGTATAGGGCTCGCTTATCAAGATTTTATCCTTAGGAATGATTAAGTATTCACTCTTTTTGAATTTTCTGCTGCATTTCTTGCTCAATCGGTTTGTAATAAACTTAATGCTTTTGATGAAATTTGAAGATAGTAATTTCTTAAATATAAAGTATTTTCCTGGATAAGGTTCCCACTAAATTTCAGATCCCAGACTTTTCCAGGTATATCAGGTAAATTTCAATGAAAATCCATGCCGTATTTTATCTATACATATTTTATCTATACATATCAACATTCCATATCTTATCCATCTACCATGTTTTATCTGTTTTTTAGATATAATAAATAAAAAAAATAAAATTTCCTGACAATTCCAAGTTTTCCCTGTCTTGTGGGAGCCCTGTATGAAATGGTTACGTCAATAATGAAGAAAATTTCTTAAATTTTGATTGCCCATTACTTACAGTGATGTCTTTTACTGATTAAATGTGTTCAAAAGAAAAACTCTGCATTTAAAGTTTCTATTTATTAAGATGTATGTCTTATTTATTTATTATTATTTTTTTTTACATTGCAGCCGCCAAAAAGGGCCCAGATAGTGTAATATAATGTAAAATAACATAAGAAGTAATAGATTTTATAAGGCGTTTTCAATTGGATACCTGCAAGCGACGTCATCGTTGGTAAATCGTGGCATTTGTCAGTTCAGAGGCCAATTAGGTTCCACACACACGCTCACACGCGAACTGATCGAAGATTTCTAAAATTAATTGAGAAAAGTCGAATGAGATAGAACTTTACAATCTGCTGCACTGTAAAATATTTCGGTTGAAATTACGGAAAAAAGTACCGGAACTCAGGGTGTCGGTACTGTTTACTATAAAATCCATTTTTACCGAAACATGATACGGAACGAAAAAAACCCCGAAATATCGTGATTTTTAGTGTAATAATTAGTGCAAAATCATTAAATCACTCTAAATAAATACTACTGTAAAAATTACAATACTTTATACCGTAATTTGANAACATTGAAATGGATGAAATTTCAAAAATAATAATTATTACATATTCATTAACAATTATAATATTGATAAATTTGAACAAAACATGCTTGAATGAACATGACAGAACTTGCTCTTCAGTTTCTGTCAAAATCATCTGATGTCCTATAAAATATATTTTTATGTGTTAAATCATTTGATTAATTCATTCGAAAATTCTTTGTAGAAGAAAACTAATAGTTTACCAGCACGTTTCACGTGTTTCTTGTGAATTTTATGAGAGATAGTATTTCTGTGGATTTTGTACTTCCGAGAAGCTTCTGTAATCGACATACCACCAACAACTGCTTGCAAACATTGTTGCAGCTTTTCTAAAGTGTAATCACGGTAGTTTCTCCTTCCATGTATTTTTTTTATAAAGTCTGACAATTTTTGTATCGGAAAAAAACGAATGAAACTTTGCACAAAGTAGCCCCACAGTGCATTTTTTTTTAATTTTCCGTTTATTTGTTATTAATTTTCAAATTCTTTTTAATGCTAACATGATATAATTGTTTATTAATATATAAATAAAATATTTTGCACTTACGACAATTGTTTTATCAAAGTCTTTGCATTTCACACCTAAAGTTTCCACGCACACTTTTCGACGTCCGACGTTCTCGGAAAGTTGTTGACATTGGATAAACAAAACACACTCTGAGATTGCTTTAAAATTCGATTTTTTTTTTGTAGTACTAGAGGAGACTTCCATCTTCAAATTCCACACGTTTTTAACGTGAAAAAAACATAATACTGAATAGCAGCACTTGAAAAGTGGCAAATTCGAATGTGCACATCACTTTTATAAAATAAAACTTCTATTTTTTACGATTCTACAATTCTAAAGCTGTAATTCGTTATTTCTGACTATCATTTCGAAAACGAAACACCTTGATTTTTCACGAAACGAGAAGTCTTAAATATTTTACGAAATTATTTCCTTTCTAGTGCATCATCCTGGTGCATTCAGGAAGTTCTTAAGCATTTTTCTTTATCTGACTTCGAAACAGCTTGCGCTAAATGGCGAGATGGTATAGGGGTCGCTTATCAAGATTTTATCCTTTGGAATGATTGAGTACTCACTCTTTTTTAATTTTATGCTGCATTTCTAGCTCAGTTGCGTTAATCGACTTGTTGCAATAAACTTAATGCTTTTGATGAAATTTGAAGCTAGTAATTTCCTGAACATAAAGTATTTTCCTCGACAGGGTTGCCACTCAATTTCAGATCCTTGACTTTTCCAGGTATATCAGGTAAATTTCAATGAAAATCCATGCCATATTTTATTTATACATATCTTATCTATACATATCACCATTCCATATCTTATCCATATACCATATTTTATCTGTTTTTTAGAAATAATAAATAAAAAAAATGAAATTTCCTGACAATTCCAGGTTTTTCCTGTTCTCCCTGTCTTGCTGGAGCCCTGTATGAAATGGTTACGTCAAAAATTAAGAAAATTTCTTAAATTTTGATTGTCCATTATTTACAGTGATGTCTTTTACTGATTAAATGTGTTTAAAAGAAAACTCTGCATTTAAAATTTTTATCCATTAAGATTTATGCCTTATTTATTTTTCTTTTTTTTTGCATTGCAAACCGCCAAAAAGCACCCAGATAGTGTAATATAATGTAAAATAACATAGGAAGTAATAAATTTTTTTTAAGGAGCTTTCAATTGGATACCTGCTGCAAGCGACGTCATCATTGGCAAATCGTGGCATTTGTCAGTTCAGAGGCCAATTAGGTTCCACACACACGCCCACGCGCGAACCAAGATGCTGATCGAAGATTTCTAAAATTAATTGAGAAAAGTCGAATGACATAGAACTTTACAATCTGCTGCACTGTAAAATATTTCGGTTAGAATTACGGTAAAAAGTACCGGAACTCAGGGTGTCGGTACTGTTTACTATAAAATCCATTTTCACCGGAACATGATACGGAACAAAAAAAAAAACCCGAAATATCGTGATTTTTAGTGTAATAAATAGTGCAAAATCATTAAATCACTCTAAATACTACTGTAAAAATTACAATACTTTATACCGTAATTTGATGCAGAATTATTTTTCATTTGTTTTCAAAATTCATTAGAAAGCTTGCTAATAAATAAAGTCTCCGATTGGAAAATTTTTAGTACAGTATTATTAAAATAACCACCGTTAAAGCAACAATAAGTTGTTGGAATCTATGGACAAACCTAACAAACGTTAGTGTAAAAGCACTGTTTAATAGTCTTTGTCAGGCGGAAGCGCCATCTGTTGACGAACTTTGAGACTAATTTTTGAGATTCGGGCGGCAGGAATCAAATTGTTTCATGAGAAATATGTAGCTAACTGCATACTTCTCTTTCAATCCGATTTACTTTAATTGATTTTTGAGATCAATTTTTCAGACAGAGCTTATAACATTTTCGAACTTATTAACAGCGATAGATCTCGAACTTTATTAATTATTGCATCACTATTCGTAATTCAAATTCAATGGATAAGTAACGGGATTGATATATATTGTTGGAACACTTTGAATAAGTGAAATAACACGAAATTTGATTTATTCATTGAATAGCTTTAATAATATATAATTTAATTATCTACATATTGCTTTAATATGCATAACATTATTTCATTTCACATGAAAGGCTAATTAAGGGCGTTTGCTTTCAAAAATTCCTTAAACTCTACAGAATTTATTAGAGGGTGATCAAATTTTAACTTCCTCCCAAAACACCCAGACAAACTCTGATTAATTGTCCCTGCCATTAACATTGTCACCCTTTATTAAGTGCCCGGTTCTGTGCTTTAATCTATCTGGGGACAGGTAGATTCCGTCACCCCCTATCTGATAAATGGTTCTTGTCCCCCGGTTTCCATAAATCACACTATATGACACGTGATACAAATGTCCCTGTAATTGTTGGGAGCGGTGCTTGTTAATATTGTCCTACCAGCCCCCGAAACACCTTATTATGCATATACTCTTTTGAGAGAAATGTTCTCAGAAAATGTGACCTATTATTCATCGAAATTAATATCACTTCCTAAATAATTGGCTTTCGAAAAGAAATAAATGAGTTTCTCTTTCCATTTTCGAGTTGAATGTTCAAAACTTTTACGTCGTTCGAAATTTATTTAGAAAGGAAAAATTATATTTCAAAATTCTGTTCTAAGGGAAGGTAAATATAGGCTTGAGTCCAACAGTGCATGTTAATCTGAAGTGGGAACTCTGAAACGGTTTATTTTGTGAATCTAAGTTGAGAATAAACGATGTAATAATTGTATTGTTCTTAAAAAGTTACGATTGCCGTCGTAAATTTCGTTTTCTGTTACATATAAATTATTATGCCACAGCATAAATGTGTAATTCTGTACATTGCTTTAGTACTAAAATAGGAAATTGCTGAAATACGGCGATATGATCAAACAAAGAATATCATGCTTCTTAAGTAAGCTGAATTTTTAAAAATAACAAACATACTCACATTTATAACTTCAAATATAATATGTTGAGGCTAATCCTTTTTTATTTTTTTGGCACTATACACCAAAAGTCATAATTTTAAACAGAATACTAGAATGAACGTTGGATCTATTAACATACATTTTTATCAGTGTGAAAATATTAATCCATCATCATAAATTTTGAACCATCAAAAATCAGCGTTAATGATCTCTTAAACTTAAATATCATAGCTACTTTTTATTATCTATAACAATTGTTATTCTATCAAATTTTATTTCATAAATCAACCCACTAATGACAATTATTTTCTCGGTTAGCATAAATGAAATTATTTCGCCTGAATTATGAATAATAAAATAAAATGTCAGTTCATAAAAATAAATATTATTTATGCACTTTAAACAAAATGAGATAATTTAATAATTTTAAACAAATACTAGACTGAACATAAAAGTTCAATTAACGTACGTTTGTATTAGTATAAAAATATTTAGCCATCATCATAATTTTGAGCCATCAAAAATCAACTTCAAAGATCTCTTAAAATCAAATATTATAGCTACTTTAAGTTATTATCTATAACAATTGTTATTCTATCAAATTATATTTCATAAATCAACCCACCAATGACACATATTTTCCCGGAAAACACAAATGTAATTACTTCGCCTAAATAATAATTATTATTATAATAATAAAAGAAAATGATATTCTATAAAAATAACTATTATTAACGCACTTCAACAAAATAGGATAATTTCATAATTTTCAACAAAATAGTAGAATGGACAATATATAAATTATACAAAAAAATACACATTTTCGATTATCTTACATATCAGTTGAATATAGAATCTAATAAGAACAAATAAAAATTGCCTTAGATGCAAGCGAGTGGAGTTGAGTTGTTTCATTGTTCGCTTCCGCTCGTCTGTGATTATTCTACATCCCTTATCAGATTTTTTCCTTCTCTTTGTCATGTCAAATATGTTTGTAATTATCTTTCCGAGACGTGCTATTAAGTAATTTTTAAATTTTCACGGATAAAATTATTTTGTTTAGATGATCGCTTTATAGTTGAGCTAGTTCTAGATTTTAAAAAAGAGAAATAGTTAATGATTTTACAAAGTTGTTTACAAGGAAGCATAAATTGGAAGCTGGATTTGATAAAAAAAAGTGTTCTAGAGGTAATTTTAATAAGCTGAAATTTCCTGACACTGACGATATTAGCTGCATAAATTAGGACATTGTTAGAAAACGGCTCGAATGATGAAGTTTTATTGAGTTTGTTAAATTGAGTTTCATAAGGTTAGAATAGTTAAACGCATTTAAAAAAATACTTTTATCAAGGTTTAGTTTAATAAATCTAAAGTAGAAAATCATTGTTTTATAAATTGACTTATTACTTTATATTTGATAAATTATGCAAAATGACAGATATTTTAATAGAAATTTTTTCTCCAACATTATGTAATTTAAGTACAATATTAAAGTTGCCACAATTCTTGTATCAACCATTTTGGCAAGATTTTATTTTAACTTAAATACCTTCATTCTTTTGATCCCTTTTCATCTAATGCGTTTTATTCAAAAGATTTAGTTTATTTTTTACCACGTTTATATAAACTTGCCTTCGTGTATGTCTGTCCGGGTGGAATTTTATAATCGATTTTAAACTAACTTCCCGACTAGCTACAAACTTCAAATTTAGCACACAGTTCAGAATTGGATGACAATGCATGAAAATGAAGAGAAAAAAGACATGCAAAGTAAAATAAAATTAAAATTTAAAAAAAAAATTATTTTCGAGATTGTCTTTTGTTGTCGATTCCATTATTTCAAATTATTACGTGTCAGGTGAAAA
>NC_092207.1:53818721-53826024 GCF_043381705.1 Parasteatoda tepidariorum | reverse complement strand
GAAATACATGCATCTAGAATTTTCTTCTAAATGCAATTTGTTATCATAGCAAACCGGACAACATAATGAAGCTAATATCATCATCAGGATCTCAATATCAATTATTCGATTGCCACACAGATTGTTTTTATCCAAAGGCATCAGTTCTTTATTGACATCCATAGAAATCGATAATTTTGAAGAGCTTGAAGTAATAGATTCATCTGCTTTACACAATTTTGAATAAATGGTATAATCAACTTTACTCAAATCATCGCTTTTGGTGGCATGTTGATTACCGTAATATTTACGTTTCTTAGATCGAGAAGTACGTCCTTTACCCATTTCAATAAATTCATCAAAATAAATAACAAATTTTTTTGAAAGAAATCAATAAATTTCTTCAAAACAAATCAAAATCAAGATATAGAAAGTACGCTTCAAATGTAAACAAACTATCAGAAAATATGCTAACTTTTCATGTTACCCACAAACAGTAACCACGAAACGTAAAATCTAATTAAAATATAATTCAGATTATTAGCCGTGAGTTTAAGAGCTTTTAAAAATTAAATATCTAAGAAAAATAAACACACAAATAGAAATGGAACCGAAACTATTACCTACTACCGGCTTCATTTTTGTAATTTCCGGTAAGTTGGACAGCTGTCATCTGTTACTAAAATAGCTATAACTAAAGTTCTGCTTGACGTGAATTAAAAAACAAAACAGTTTTGAAAACTAGAAAAATTGGGCATTATTATAAAGCAATAAAATAAAAAAGTGATTTTTTGTGAAAATCCTCTTTTTTAAGGTAGTCGGATACCTTAAATACCTTTATTCTTTTGATCCCTTTTCATCTAATGCGTTTTATTCAAAAGATTNGTATTTCATGCGCCCCACGTTTTTCGTTTTTCAATTTTTTTCTTAATTATTCTTCTCCACTACTAAAACGTGGTTTTTAATAATATTACTTTTTATTTTGAATTTTTTATTATATATTTTAGAAATTATGATAACATTTGTTTTCGTTTGTTTCTAACATTGTACAATTCTCTTAAAATAAATGCGCTAGTGTGCTTTCTAAAAAAAGAGTGGACTTTTAAATAGATAAGATTTGAGTTGAAAATGCTTTTCTTTGAATAAGTCAGGCACTCTCAAGTTATTTTTAAGTTAATTTAATTGGTATATTTTGCAGGCGTAACTTGTCTGCCAACATTGACATAACAAAATGACAAGATAGAATTCAGAAATTTAAAAAAAAGTAAAAACTTAACTAATAATTTTGTAAGGGAATTTTAGGAACTTGTTAGAAAAAAAAGCAAATTGTCTTCTTAAGGTTAAGAGTTTCTCTTAAGCATTTCCATTTAGCGTAAAAAATCATTAATATCATCACGTATGTAATACTTATATATTTCTTTAGTTTTATATTATTATAATAATTAACGGTCCTCACTGATTCATAAATTATTGGAAACTTTGATTGAATATTGAACTAAAATTGAGTGAACTTGAAGAGAAAGGGTGAAAAAAAAAAAGAAAAAAAAAGAAAAAAAACGCAGGAGTTACAACTGAAAGTAAAACGGAAAATCAAAAGTAAGCTGTAATAAAACCATTTTTTTGCTTTTTGAGGGACGACCATAGAGTTGTAGTGCTGACATGAATGTTTAGATTTATTTGAAAAATTAAAATATATGTAAGATTGTCTAATACACTGATAAAAAAATATGGTCAAAACTACCAGAATACGGTAAAATTTACCATGTTTCTGGATTTATGGGAACAAAGATCTCGATAATTTTTACCGAAGTGCTTTTGTAATAATCTTAGTAAAATTAATAATATATAGTTTTATATTAAGTGATAAAATTTTGTAAACATGGTAAAATTTGGCAATTTTATCATAATACTTTAGAGCATGGCAGGAAAAACATTTATTAAGTAATTTTTAGTTTTCAGATTTGTATTTTTTTTACTAAATGTGTGGTAATAAGTAGTACGAAGTACTATGAAAACCAGAATTCCGGTAAACTGTTACAATATTGAGCGCAAAATTTACGAAATTAATGGTTTTAATGTCGTTTATTTCGGTTTTATTAACCAGAATTGTTTTTTCGAATCAGAAATGTCATTACCATACAGTAAGGTCAGTTGGCCGTTTTTTTTTCTTCGTGCAGTCAGTCGAAAGAAAACAGTGGTGGATAGTTTAAATAAAGAATTCTCAAAGTTTTGATTTTTAAAAAATGAAGGATATTACATGCAAATAAGTCTTAATTGTTGTTTATATTTTTCTCTTTTCGAAAACAAGCTAGAAATCAAATAGTTTTACTAGCAGTATGTTCTCTTTTCATTGACATCGTTAGTGGAGGAGTGTGTGTGGTGGGGGGGAGGGCTCGGTGAGTATATGTGATACTCATTAATTAGAAATATCTAAAAGTCCTCCTCAAAATTTTAAACAAATAAGAAAAATTAATGAATCATCATCAATTTAAATTCATCAAAGTTAAAAACAAGAAACACTTAAAAAATCAATCCTTTTGCATGGATATAGCAGATATAAGAGACTTTTCTCTCTTACGTATCAAATTTACAGTGTGACTGAAGTACTTACAGTGTGACGGAATTGAACTCAAGCCTGATTTTATTTTGAGTGACTCTTGTGATTTTAAATACTGAATAGAGAAAGGAGAAGATTATATTTGGTACATGATTCTAATGAAATCATTCATATGAAGCTGATTGTTAATCTAAAATGATGGAGAGTATGATTTAAATAATATGACACAAATGATAAATGCACTCAAATTTGAGTTATTTTAGTGGACTGTTTCACTCGAGTGAATTTGACTCCAGATGAGAAGACTTATTTTATTTAAAACAAATAGGCGTAAAAAACTTAACTACAAGCAAAATCAGTTACTTTCATTCGTTTATTTAAGAGAGAATAGTTATTGCAGAAGATTCTAATATAGGTTGAATTAGATACTAATAGAAAGTTAAAACAATTTTTGTCTAACTTCTCTTATTATTCAATAAGTATAATGCTGAAAATTCTGGATCAAATTACGGTATAAAGTACCAGCGCTTTTGGTGTTTTTTCCCTTAGAATCCATTTTTTAAAAATATTCAACCGTAACCATATATACCAGGTTTTTTGTTCAGTAATATGTTCCGGGAAAAATGGATTTTACGGTGCTTTTTACTCTAATTTGATCCAGATTTCTTTTTTTTTTTTGCAGTGTACATTACTAATGTTGCAACTAGTGAGAACCACATTATGATTAGTGCATCTTTCTCGCTAATTAGAACACTATTCAAAGATATTTCATATTTGCAAAGAATTTATTTTTTTGTTTGTAAATATTGTACATTCTTTTAAAAGAGGTACAGATATTTGTTTGTAAAAGTAATTTATGCTTGTAATCGTGCATAACTATCGTAAAAATTTTTTCTTTTGTAATTTAATTACTTATTTTTTTGTTATATTTGGTAAAAATTGGTTTTGCAATCGATTCTGCACTTGCTTTCAGATGAGGTGGAATTTGGACATTTTATATAGTTTAGTTACATCAAAGATAATGTCTATTTTTCAGAATAATCTTGCTTTGAAAAAATTATAAAAACAAAAAATTTAAAATGAAAAAAAAAAGTAAATTAAGCCATCGAATTAGAAAGCTAAAAAAAAGAAAAATATTTAATAGGAATTTTCACTTCTTCATCGATATGTGTCATTTTTTTTTTCATGTTTTATTTGAAATTCCTGATTTTTCTTTAAAAAAAATAATAAAACTTAGTTAACTGATAAAAGTGTATTTCCAAAGCATATTTTTTGAAAAATTCCCTTTTTTCTCGTTTTTACTGGAATTTTTTGAAATTTGTGATGAAACGTTTCCTTAAAGTTCTAATAAAAGAAAAAAAAGCTTGTTTCCAAAATTTAAATGCCTTAAACGTTTTATTCTTTTTATTTTGTTTTATGAAAACTCTTAATGTTTATTTAATTAAAATTATTTTTACTTTTCAGAAAAACATTTAAAGGGCATTTTTCAATGTTTTCCTCTTTACAATTTTAATTAAAATTCCAGACTTTTTAAAATATTTTCCATATTTTAGCATACTAATTTAATGTACTTTAATTGACTCTCTCTGCAATAGTTTTCATTTAAATTCAAGATTCTCTCTAAAGATTACTATCTCCTTTTTTAACATTTAGCATTTAAAGTTTAACATTAAATTACTTCAACACTATCTGCTGATTAATTACGTAAAACTAATGGCAAAATCTATCTTTCCTAAACATTATTTATCATTGTTCATATAGATGTGTAGTTGTTTATTTTTTAAATAGTAAAATAAAGAAAAAAATTTAGGGGCAGAAAATTTTGATTCCAACATGAACAATAACCGCAACTGCAACAATGAGTATGAATTTTTATCGAAGATTTCGATCTGATTTATTACTTCGCTCATTCGTGATTAAACGAGCCTCAAAAACTCTGATCGAACTGAAAAGATAAGCAGAAATTTTATTACTTTACTAATGAATGAAGTTTTCAGAAAATTAGGATATTTCATCAATTATCTTAGATAAAGAATACTTTAACTCTCTTAATTTGCATGCCAAATAGTTTAAAATTTATATCATGTAATTATTTAGGAAATAGTCTTTATTTCAACGACAACACTATATCTTATTTCTTTGTTAAAAGAACTAGATTAATTACCAATTAAAATTCGAGAAGCGGTCATAAATTTGCTTTTCATCTTGATAAGTAGAGTAGCGTTTAAATTTAAATATGGTTTTGTTCTTTTTTTAATATACAGACCAGTTGGGGGCTACCATCTACACATATCATTAAAACTTTGAACTATGAATTGAGATAAAAAGTATGGCTAAAATTTGTAAAATATGGAAAAATTTACCATGTTTTTGGCTCTATGGAAACAGCAAAAAGGTTGGTAAATTTTAACGAAGCTCTACGGTATTGATTTTTGTAAAATTGGCTACAAAATATGGTTTTACAATATTTTTATTAGCTTTTACATTACAATATTGAAACCACTTTTTTAAATTATAGAGGACCGTACGATTTCTGCATATTACATTTCGCTTCTACAGACCCAATATGTAATCCGACTGAACCCAATAACTTACTCGATGGAATCCTACATATTATATTTCGATTCTACAAATCTTACATATCAACCCTATAACCTATTCGATAGAACCCTACATATTACATTTCGATTACTCCCAATAACTGCTACGCAATTACATTTCTGTTCGCTTCGCGAACAAAATTAATATCATTTTCCTGGAGATCAGCTGGCAATTTTTCTGCACCAACATCACATAGAGAGAATATGATAGGATTGTAATATGTCAGAAGTCCACGTTTTCAGCGTTATAAACTTATATAAAGAAATTTTAATACAAACAATAATATAAACTTATATAAAGCGAGGAAGCTATATTATTTAACAAATTACTATAGGGTATTAGCCGGAGATTAATCTCCGTCTTCGAAGCAAACGTGGCAGAGCCTAACTCGGGTTGACTATATTTGAGGGTGCCCCTTGATTCTCACCAAGTTGTAATCGCGGTTGATCACCAAGCTGGGCGATGTTGAAATCCAATCGTGATTCTGATTGGTTTAGATTTTAGCGTTATTTTTAAAAGTTCAACGGTATATGTGATTTCAGAGGTCCGTTAGTTCTAAGTTGCATACCGGCTGGTAAGGTTACTTCTTCTTCTGGTCAATAAGATCGAAGGTATGTGAGCAGTCATAAAAAGGAACTTAAGAAAAAAATTTCATCGACAGTCCGGTACCACAGACGCAATTTTCGATTCGTATTTCGCCGAATTTATGTGGCGATGGAGGTACACAGATTCTATTCATGATAAATTTAGACAGTATCTAACTGCTATTAGAGAATTTGGTGCACCTAAATCTGAGGATATTTAATCTTAAAGAAGAAGTGAGTTGTTTTTTTTCATTTTCTTTCTCTGCTTACTCCATTAATTTTTGTTTCGATTCAAAAGGCATTTTATTGAGTTTATTAATTTTGCTCATATCGGGTTCATTGCAATTTTATAGAATTTCGGCCGATGTTTTGTTGAAATTTTCCAATGTTTTATTTAAATATCATTATATTTTGGCAGTTGTTCCTGTTACCACGGTATTCCGCTCAAACAGAAATGGCGCCAAACATAAGTCGCCAATTTCGCCAAGGGGCACCCTCAAATACACTTTTACCCCTTCTAACTCAAACCATTGTTGATCTTATAGGATACCGGACACTCCCTATATGGTCCTTCATCCCCCCCAGTAATTTAAATTTTAAACTGAAAACAATTAAAACCTAATGAAAAAAAAACTTTAAAATATGGCGAACAAATTAAAATATGCAATATTAAGTTGATGCTGAGTAATATTTCAAAAGCAAAACCCATTGCAATTAATTGCCCAATTAACTACAATACTGTCAACTGACAAAATATTTTAGTTTCAATTAGACAAAAAGCAAATTACATAATAAAAACATATATAACTGAAATTCGACAAATTAAATTAAGTAATTTAATTTTTATGTCATATTGAATACTAATAAAAAATCAAACGTAAAATGAAATAATTATGTTATCAATGATCAATAAACATTTTTGTCTGAATTGTTATAAAAAATAATAATGTGAAAACAATAAAATTAAAAATTATTTACAATAGATCTCTGAATATTCACAAAACCTAGCTATGTACATTTTTCATTGATTTTTCTTTTCACATCATTTTGTGTACCAATGATTTGCACTTTTATGCATTATTTAAGAAATATCTCAAACAAATATGAACTGTTAATTAATATTTCTGGCAGAAAGATTTTTAGAAAGCAAGTAAAAAACAATTAAAAGTAAAGAAAAACAATGATAAAATTAAAAATTACTTACAAAATCTCCTTATATACAATTTTTTTTTATCAATTTCTTTTCCATATTATTCGTTTTAATTTAAACGTCTGGACAGTTCAACGTTTCTTCGCCGCGCATTCCGCTGTCGCCTATTGATAGCACTACGATTATTTTCCCGGTAATTTTGTGCTGCTAAATTATGTTTAGCCCTATATCGCAGTTGATATCTCCTAAGATATTCATGGCGATCCATTTTTATAAAAGATATAAGTATTTTAAACTAAACTTTGTTATCAATATATTTCACACATTCAATACAAAATAAAAATCGCAACAAGTTTTAGCTGGTAAGTTTAGTTGTATGTGATTGGCTATGTGTTATCATTCCACTCTCTTCGTCTTATATATATATATATA
>NC_092207.1:53776194-53818577 GCF_043381705.1 Parasteatoda tepidariorum | reverse complement strand
AGAAAAATTTAAAATATATATATTTACAGGTATATATATGTTATTTAAAGTTTTTATTTTGACTTTTCAATTTGATTTTTTTTTCTAAACTTAAGTAGTGTTTATTTTATTTTTCATTAGGTTGCAATCAATAATTTAAACATATTCATGTCTCTGCTTCCCCAAAATAGCTTTATTCCACAAAATAACATTGTTCCACAAAAGTTTATTTTTTTTTCAAACATTCAAACTCAGGTGTCGAAAATACGTTATATTTTAGGGATTCACAGAACAACATAACCTTTAGGTGGAAATTTTTTTTTAATGGTAATAAATCTGAAAATTTTCTGCCATTTCTTTTTTGAAAGCTGCAACAGCTGAAGATTGTACAGATCTAACAGTTGCGGTAGTAATAGAATAGAAAAATATATAGAGTACGCACATAACCATAGAATAGAAAAATAAATAGAGTACGCACATCACGATAAATATTGTCTTCAGAAGGAAGCCTCGTGAATGGAGGGCGAATTAGGAGATAAATTTTCAACTATCTACTTCTTCGTGTTATTTCAATTAACGAAAATCACATGTAAGTCAATTTATCTTTTTTTTTTTGGAATAACAGTTGTTTTATCAACTATATAAATGAGCTTTTAACAACGGCATCTTTTACTTAAAATATCATATGAATCTCGATTATTTTATTTCATTCATTCTAAATTCCAAATTTATACTTTTTAAACTATATCCCAACTAAATATGAACAAATGAGAACACAACTTAACCATAAAGTAATGATTATGTAGAATTTTTTATTATTAATGCATAATTTAAAAAAAGTATATTTTTTTAAACCTTATTTTTGTTTACTATGCTATTTCAATATGTTGAATAGGCCGTGTCGTAAAATCAGTTTTTACATAAAGCCTCTAATAAAAATAAACATAATTTGCTGTTCAATAGTTGAGAAATGGTTAAAAAGTTATTTAGATTTTAACAGTACGATAGAGTTGTGTCTGTTGTAGTTCATTTACGTCGCACTAGAGCTGCACAATGGGCTATTGGCGACGGTCTGGGAGACATCCCTGAGGATGATCTGATGACATGCCATCACAATTTTGATCCTCTACAGAGGGGATGGCACCCCCGCTTCGGTAGCCCGACGACCTGCACGCGAAGTCGAGCACTTTACGGTAGCACAGTTTAACGAGGACCAATACCGCACACCCTCGGTCCTTACGCAGACTGATCCAAGTGGGTCACCCACCCGCACACTGACCGCAGTCAGTGACGCTTGACTTCAGTGATCTACTGGGAACCGTGTCTTCGATCAATCCATTGCGGGACCAGCACGATAGAGATTTAAATATCAAAACGTAATAAAAGAACTTAGAATTACTTCATAATAAAGGAATGGCACTTTTGGTTATGAATCCTTAACTTCTTATAATAATAATAATAAAATTCATATGAATTATAACAGAAAAATTAATGCAAAAAAATAATGCAAAATAAATATTGCTGGAAAATATTGTAAAATAAGAAATAAATATTTTACAGCCAAAAAATATTTTTTTAAAACTTTCGTTAATTTTATGTTAATTATAATTGAAGAAATGTTGATTTTCTAGTCTAATTATAAGGAACCATATGATTTATTAACTAATAATAATACGCCAACAACAATGAGAATCGGTTTTATAAACATCATTGTCCATTTCTTATTTGACACACAATTGTTATAAAAACAAATTACCTTATTCATTATGAATTTAATCTTGCATCTTGCTTTGGGACTGGCGGCAGCTAATTAGAAATTGCAAATACGGGATTAAATCACAGCTCATCAGAGGAGCGTTCTAAAAGCGAATAAACATGTAATTCATTCGAATGTCCTCTCTGGAGTACCGATGTGATTTATTAGAGTCGGAATTGATAATGCCTCTCAAACCCAGAAGCACTTCGGATCACTCACGGATTATGAGATTAATATTTTAACAGAATAGTCTCAAAACGCCGGACGGTCAAGGAAAAGCGATTGAAGTCCGGCCATTGTGTTGCTTGATTTCTAATCCCTTCACGTCAGGCATTCCCCGGATAACGAGCTTTGAGATTCCATTGGTATTGCTACGGAAACACTAATTTCGGACTCAATAAGTGACAAATTATTCAAAAGGTGCATGATTGGCTCCGTTTTAAATTTCGCCAAGGATCGTTTTTCGAGTTTTGGTTTGAAGGTGGTTATATTATTGTACACTGTTAGAAATTTCTCGGGAAAAAATGGTTAAATAACAATTTATTGAATGGTTATTTTACCATNTTTAATGTACACTGTTAGAAATTTCTCGGAAAAAATGGTTAAATAACAATTTATTGAATGGTTATTTTCCCATATTTAATCAAAACAGTCAAATAACCATAAATAAAATGGTAATCAAACTGTTAAGTTTGAGAAAAAATGTTTATTAACTGCTTTCACCTATTGCGGTCAAACAAGCAGAAATTTATCACACCAACTAGAACCACCTAATGAAGCTACTTAGTTCTTTGCAACTGCGTACATATCATAGCCGAGCAGACTTATCTGCCAATCTCATGACCGGCAGAACTGGAGTTCGGAGTCCTAGTTGTGACGCCACAATATTTCCTCCATTCCCTTCAACACATGAATTTCCAGTGTCCAACACTCTCCAATGCCCATTACATTACGAAAAGCTGAGCTCCTATGTCTAGTTAAATAATAATTCTTTTTTACGTTTTTGAAAAATGCTAGTTGTAAATGGTTAAAAAACAGTATAGTTTTGTATTCATGATTTTATAACCATACTTTTTGTAAATGGTTTCAAAACCATAAAGGAAAAAAATGTTCTTTAACCGTAAACTTCTTGGTTAATCGGATGGACAGACAGCTGCGAGTTATTTTACCATAATTTTAGAATAAAAATTATAACATTGTATTAAGACGCGATGCATTAGACTATAGGATGCCCATTAATTATTGTAGCATATTGTTTTTCCTAATTAACTTAATGACTTCTAATTAACTTATGTTAACGCTATAAATTTTTATAGCTATTCGAAGTGATACACAGCAGAACTATTATTTGAAAAGTTATCAAATTTGCACTAAAAATATACTAAACTAATTATACTAAATATATACTAATAATTTAACCAATTGTAATAAGAATTTTACTAATTATACTAATAATTTTACTAATTATTCTAATAATTATACTAAAAATATACTATATTGAAACTAAAAATAGTTAATTATATTTTATTATGATCAATATTTGATTAATAATGTTTTAGAAAGAATATGTCATTGTGTATTAAAAAGATGTTTTGAATTGTATATTATGGAGATTCAAATATACAATAAACTATTAATTTTACTAATTATACAAATAATTTTACTAAAATGTACTATATTTCAATTAAAAATAATTAATGATACTTTATTATGATTAATATTTGATTAATAATGGTTTGAATTGAAACTTGAATATGTGTATTCAAAAGATGTCTTGATTTGTATATTACGGATATTAAAATATACAATAGACTAGTAATTTTACTAATTATACTAATAATTTTACTAAAAACTAAAAGTAGGTTAATAATGTTTTGAATTGAAACTTGAAGAATATATGTCATTGTGTATTAAAAAGATGTTTTTATTTGTATATTAGGGATATTCAATTCTGTATTACTAGAAAGAGTTAACACAGAATTAATGCTGCAATTCACAGTTTTAACCCACTGGCGGTTAAGGAAATGGGCAAGATTGGGAGAATGTTTCTCCCCTACACACAGTTCCCCTATCAGTTAACATGGGAAAACCGGTTTTGCTATGCAGAGAAGACTGCAGGTAAAAATGCGACTTTTTACGTGCAGAACCGTCAGTGGGAACTGCAAACAAATTCCATTTTATTTAAGAAAACGCCATATAAAAGCTGCAAATTAAAAGTCATCTAGCCTTTTGTAAAAAACTATCAATTTTTAATAAATGTATTTAAGTTTTATTATTTAACAATAATTTCTCTTTCTATACAGTTTTGCCTTTCAACTTTACTAATTGCGTTTTTTGTAAAACGTTCTGAATAAAAATGCAATTTTATGATTCTAAAATAGTAATTTGCGGTTTATCCGGTTATCAAATTCAACGTTACAAACTTTAAAGATTATTAAATTTAAACAAGAAACCGCTGCAACTATAGGGATAGAGGGCCCGACTCCCTGATGAAATGACTCAGGTTCGAATCCAAGCGCTGACTGGTCGATACAAATTCTGCATTCGGCTCGCACCGACCCAATGTTGACATAACACATACTCAGTGGTAGACCGATTATGGGATGGTTTCCCCTTGCCGTTGGGTTGACTGTGGGAAGTTTTCTTGATTTTTCTTCATCACGTACCGCAAATGCGCGTTAGTTCCACCAAAAAGATCTCTCCGATAGTTAGTTCGTCACAATGCTTGATTTAGGAGTTTCCTTGTATTCTGAGTTGGGTTCAAAATTACAAGGCAATGGAGTTAAACATTAATAGTCTCAAATACTCGAAATTGGGTCGGATGTTTAATGTCGAATTAAAAATAAAATAAAAAAGTTAGCGCGCAGGATATAGCTTTCTATACCTGCTTATTTTTAGTTTTAGTTAATTAAAAAATAAATTAATTCATTTTTTAAAAAAATAGGGAAAGAAAAAAAACAGAAAAAATTTAGCAGATGTTATAACTCGCATGTTTCATTTTTTCGTATCTGCGCGCATGACAAGAACTGCTTGAATAAATTTATTTTATAGGAAGTATAGCATAATATAAGATAAAATATGCCTGGAGAAGTGACAACACAAACTTTAATGAAAAATCTTCCAGTTAATTACTTCAAATAAGATTCAACTTAGTCTTGTAAAATGCGAAGATAACTTATCGTTTAAGGATTTGGCAAAAATAACAAGAAAAAAAAAGAAACCTTATTTAGTTCGCCAAGTATAATTAAAATAAGCACTTGATTAATAACAGTTTAAAAATAACTTTGAATTAGGAAAAGGGCACAAATATTTAAAGATAAGTTTTAAGGTAATGGAATTACTGTTTAATGACACCAATATTTTAACTTTTGAAAATTCCGAACGGAAAAGATATTAGGATAATTAATTTTTCCTCTTTTAGCCCCAGGAAGTATTACTTTTGATAACGTTTTATAAAATCGAGCACAGTTTACGAACGAAAATAAACTAAAATTAAATTACCTCAATTAAAATTTCTCCGTTTCCGTACACGCGATCTGAGAGCGATGTTTATTTAATAAATGAATCTGAAACATTTTTCCCTTTTAGTGTACTCGATCATTGGGGGGGATCAGGGGTAAGGGGGGTTTTAGGCAATTAAAAATTTTGTTTTCCAGAGAAATTTTGGAACGGGTGGAATGTGGTAATTTGTTTTTAATTTGGGAAACGGAACACATTGCGCCAACTAAACATACGCGAATTGAAATAAATCTAAGTTGCGTTAAGTTATTTCCTGGAATATTCGAATGAATCACCTCCTTTTACGGTCCCTTTCCCTTAAAATTATTGCTATATTTTTATTACTTTTTATGTTTAATTATCTTAATGGGAATTATTTTCCTCAGACGCACATTAAACGAGCGCCATTGCACTCATTTAAATTTGATTACATTCCTCCAAATGTAAAAATCTATGTTTCAAAATTACTTTTAATAACCAGACTATGCGTTTATTATTATATATTGATTTTTATAAGTACTGATAATATTGATTAGAAGGATTGTATTTTGATAACATATTACCAAAAAGTTTTCAAAAGTATATTTTGATTAGCGTACCTACAGCGTCGATGAATCCCGTGTAATAAGAGTGCCTAAATAGAAGGAGCTAAGTGTATGCGTAGTGGCATAGTCTTCCGTAAGGAAAATCATGGCTAAAAATTGTTAAAAATTGCCCAGAAACCCTAAATATAGGGGGAGCATAGCCGCTATCTGAGAAATATGGTTCCAATAGTTTGATCAGAAGTGCGGTTCTAAGTTTGGATCCCTTAACGTTAATTTTAATTCTTACGTATTTCCCTATGTCTCGAGAACTTTTTAAGCGAATTAAAAAATGCTTTCACTCAATTATAAATTTAGGTTTTCCAAAGATAATTTCTGGCAAAAACTAACTTTTAATAATTATTTATTATTTTTCATTATTTTATTTCAGAATAGTCGAAAAATTTTGAACTGTAAAATCTAGAATTTTTTTGCATATTTTTAAAGAATATACAAAAATTTCCCACTATTCTTAATTAAAATAATAAAAGAATATTTATTAACAGTTGTTTTTTGCACGGAATTATTTTTGTGGCATTATTTTGCACGGAATTATTTTTATTCAGTGTAAAATGTTTCAATTGGCTTAAAAAATTTTCGAAATATAGGGAAACACGCAAAAATCAAATTAACATCAAGGGGTCCAAGTTTTGGTCCCCTATACTGACCAAACCCCTACATTTTGAGTGTAAAAGTCCAAACCCGTTGAATAAAGGTAAGTTTATTAAAAGAAAGAATGATTTTTAGTCTGATTTCGTAACTTAAAATATCGTCTGCACACATTAATTAGCATATTTGTGGTTCCTTTGAGCACTTAAGATTGAGTCCTAGATTCTGAAGATCTGATCATTAGATCAAAAGTCATTTAGAGTGATCTGTTTATTTTTTTGCACAACGTACAATTGCATGTGTGGTTACATAACCACACTGATACTTCAGTATATATTTGAAAAGGAAGATCTTGAATGTGCAAAAGTAATTTTCAAATTTTTTTATTAATATATTTTGTTTTCAGAATTTCAACAAAAGATAATAATATGACATAAATTATGCTGTTTTTTCCACCTATATTGATATTAGCTTTTGCTCAGTATAGTTTCAATCAACCAGCATTAGGCATAAATAAATATGTTTTCCTGGGATAGTACGGATATATGGTGATATGGCACGCATGGGCATTTCCTCACTGGCCTCATTTAACTTCAAAAGGGTGAAATTTGAAATCGAGGCAAGTGTTACACTATTTTACAAATTAGAATGATTTTGTGGAATGATATGCCTTTATAAATCTTGGTTTAAATCTAAAGTAAAATTTTTTTTTTTGCATGAATCCTACTTTCGTTTTTCTGTCAGAATTCGTAACTTAAAATATCCTCTGTATTTATTTCTGAGCATATTTGAGGTCACTCCCTTGAGCCATTAAAATTGAGTCCTAGAACGTGAAAATCTGATCATTAGAACAAAAGTTACTCAGGGTAGTCCGTTTTTTTGGAGCACTGTACATTAAATATATAAAAATGAAAAAGTTTTTTTAAAAAATATTAAACTAAATTGAAAAATTAATTAAAAAAAAATTTAAAAAAAAGTTTTGGCAAAAACAGAATTGAACTGACCATGCCATTGAAATGATTGTGTTGGCGGAAGGATCGTGTCGATTAAATGATTAAGTCAGCTAAATGATCGTGACGGCGAAGTGAGCTGTCTGCGAAATGATCGTTCAGGCAAAATGAAAGGCCAGCAAATTGATTGTGTCAACGATGCGAGTCGTCGGCGAACTTATCGTGTCGGCGAAATGAATTATAGGCGAAATGTTGGCGTCGACGAAATGAGTTATCTGCAAAGTGATCGTGTCGACGATGTCAATGAATTTATTGTTTTCGATATGATTACGATCGTATTCTCTGAGATATTTCTGTGTTCAGAACAGTAATGGCTGATCCCATTTAAACATGATAATTTAATACTTATTTCACATAATAATAGTTTTTATTTATTATTATGGGAGATTATTATATTAGTATTATTGAAAATAATAATTTTTTTATTATTACTAAATTATAAATGCTTCTTATCATTCATAATATGTCATAACAAAAGAGCATAAAAGCTCATTTCTGATAATACAGTTAAAGATGTTTTTATGGAAAAGCGAGTAAATTACTAATTTAGTAACAGGTTAAAATCTTGTACTGATTTGAAATAGATATGTAATATGTTTTTGCTACGTAGTAATAATAAGTATTGCATTATATAAATAAATAAGTGTTTTTTCTTATTTTGGAAACAATTTTTTTAGCAAAGAAACCTAAAAATACATTTTTAGAATTATGATATAAAAATAGTTTGATTGAAAAACGCAGAAAGTTATCATTAAAAATTAAAATTAATAGAAGTATGCTGTTGTAGATAAATAATAGGTCTATTACGTAAGCATGATAAATAGTAATGGCGAACAACGACAAAACTTACACATTTTTGAATACACTTATTGAATCTTATATTTCCATGACAGGAAACAAATAGTGATAAAAAACATAATTAAGATAGACTCAATTTCTAATTGAACGTCAACATTTTTATTTCGTTAACGAGAAAGACTTTAAGTCGGTAATAATTGTACAGATTACATCAAATATTATCTAACAGATTGAAAAGAGTGAAAAAAATTACAATTAATTTTTCAATATTGTTATTCAGAAGGTCATTACAAGGTTGATAGATGATCAACAAATGATTGGGCAACTGTGACTAAATAATATACCTTAACATAAGACACGTAATCAACCATTCAATTGAAANGTGATCTGTTTATTTTTTTGCACAGCGTACAATTGTATGTGTAGTTACATAACCACACTGATACTTTAGTATATTTTTGAAAAGGAAGATCTTGAATTTGCAAAAGTAATTTTCAAATTTTTTTATTAATATAATTTGTTTTCAGAATTTCAACAAAAGATAATAATATGACATAAATTATGCTGTTTTTTTCACCTATATTGATATTAGCTTTTGCTCAGTATAGTTTCAATCAACCAGCATTAGGCTTTAATAAATATGTTTTCCTGGGATAGTACGGATATATGGTGATGTGGCTCGTGTGGGTATTTCCACACTGGCCTCATATAACTTTAAAAGGGTGACATTTGAATTCGAGGCAAAAGTAACACTATTTTACAAATAATGATTTTGTGGAATGATATGCCTTTATAAATCTTGGTTTAAATCTAAAGTAAAAAATTTTTTTTTGCATGAATCCTACTTTCGTTTTTCTGTCAGAATTCGCAAATTAAGATATCCTCTGTATTTATTTCTGAGTATATTTGAGGTCACTCCCTTGAGCCATTAAAATTGAGTCCAAGAACGCGAAAATCTGATCATTAGATCAAAAGTTACTCAGGGTAGTCCGTTTTTTTGGAGCACTGTACATTAAATACATAAAAATGAAAACGTTTTTTTTAAAAAATATTAAATTAAATTAAACAATTAATTAAAAAAAAATTTAAAAAAAAGTTTGGACAAAAACAAAATTGAACTGACCGTGTCATTGAAATGATTGTGTTGGCGGAAGGATCGTGTCGATTAAATGATTAAGTCGGCTAAATGATCGTGGCGGCGAAGTGAGCTGTCTGCGAAATGATCGTTCAGGCAAAATGAACTGCCGGCAAATTGACTGTGTCAACGATGCGAGTCGTCGTTGAACTTATCGTGTCGGCGAAATGAAGTATAGGCGAAATGTTTGAGTCGACGAAATGAGCTATCTGCAAAGTGATCGTGTCGACGATGTGAATGAATTTATTGTTTTTGATATGATTACGGCCGGCCGTATTCTCTGAGATATTTCAGTGTTCAGAACAGTAATGGCTGATCCCATTTAAACATGATAATTTAATACTTATTTCACATAATAATAGTTTTTATTTATTATTATGTCAGGTTATTATATTAGTATTATTGAAAATAATAATGTTTTTATTATTACTAAACTATAAATGCTTTTTATCATTCATAATATGTCATAGCAAAAGAACATGTTGTTGTAGTTCATTTACGTCGCACTAGAGCTGCACAATGGGCTATTGGCGACGGTCTAGGAAACATCCTTGAGGATATTCCGAAGACATGCCATCAAAATTTTGATCCTCTGCAGAGGGGATGGCATCTCCGCTTTGGTAGCCCGACGACCTGCAAGCGAAGTAGAGCACTTTACGGTAGAACATTTTAACGAGGACCAATACCGCACAACCTCGGCCCCTACGCCGACTGATCCAAGTGGTCACCCACCAACACACTGACCGCAGTCAGTGATGCTTGACTTCGGTGATCTGCTGGGAACCGTGTCTTAACGATCAGTCCTCTGCGGGACTTAAAAGAACATAAAAGCGCATTTCGGATAATTCAGTTAAAAAAATTTTTATGAAAAAGTGAGTAAACTACTGATTTTGTATCAGGTAAAAATCTTGTAGTGTTTTGAAATAGATATGTAATGTGTATTTGCTAACTAAAAAAAATAATTATTATACTACATCATAAATAAAAAAGTTTTTTTTAAAATTTTGGAATTAATTTTTTTTAGCAAAGAAACATAAAAATACATTTTTAGAATTAAAATATAAAAATAGTTTAATTGAAAAGTGGAGTTAATTATCGTTAAAAATTAAAATTAATAGAAGTATGTTGTTGTAGATAAATAATAGGTCTATTACGTAATCATGATAAATAGTAATAGCTAACAACAAAAAAGCTTACATATTTTTGAATCTTATATTTCTATGACAGGAAACGAATAGTGATAAAAAATATAATTAAGACAGACTCAATTTCTAATTGAACGCCAACATTTTTATTTCGTTAACGAGAAAGACTTTAAGTCGGTAATAATTGTACAGATTACATCAAATATTATCTAATAGATTGAAAAGAGTGAAAAAAATTACAATTAATTTTTCAATATTGTTATTCAGAAGGTCATTACAAGGTTGATAGATGATCAACAAATGATTGGGCAACTGTGACTAAATAATATACCTTAACATAAGACACGTAATCAACCATTCAATTGAAAAACGCTTAATAGAATAATTTCAAGGGCAAATATAAATGAATTGGCATTTCCTATATCCGGCGAATGAAAAAAAATATAGGTAAAATAACACAATTAAAATTGTTACGTCGAAAAAAAGTAAATGTTTCGAATTTTTTTCTTCTTTAAAAAATGAAAACAGAAGACTTTTAAAAAAGTGCTCATTTTAACATTCGTTGATGTTTCAGAAAATTATTAAAAACCATTGAAACCAATGAATAACTATGCTTATAAAGTATCGTTTTAATAAAACAACACATTCTTCAAACAAATATTTTAATTTAATTCACTCAGATTTAAATAGTTATGTCCTAAAGATTTCTCACCAATTTAGCTATAACGCTCTAAAATATTATGATATAGCAAATGATCTTAAAACAAGAGCAAGCTACTTATTTTAGCATTGGTCGATGCTTCAAGAAATCACATAATGAGCAAACCGTTAAATAACAGAGTTTATAAAATGTTGTTTTTATAAAAAAATACATTTTTCAACTAATATTTTAATTTAGTTCATTCAGTTTCAAATATTTATGCTTTAAAGGATTAACGTAAACTAAATTAGGACGCTCTAAAATTTTATAATAAAGGGAAAAGGGGACTAGCGTAAATATGGGGGCTTGAGTAAATATTTTGAATAGCTTTTTTATGTATTGGTCAAATTTTCTCTGAGCGATATCGTATATCGCATATAAAAAGTCGTATAATCAAAATTCAATTTCTCAGAAGCTATTTGACCGATATCGCTCAAATTTTGTGCTTTGCCCTGTAAAATTACATTAAAAAACGAAAATGTAAAAAAAGTTGTATATCTTACTATTCAAAATTAAAAAAAAGTTACTTTTTTCATAGGATTATCTTTGGATAAATGAATTTTATAATTGTGTACAAAAACTTTTCAATTCGCTTAAAAACTTTTCGAGATATGGCGAAACACGCAGAAAGTAAAGCTCACATTAAAAGGTACAAACTTTGGATCGCTTTTCTGATCACACCATGAAGACCATATTTTCCAGAGATTGAGTGACGGAAGTGATCTGAACTCGCCTACCCCGACAGACACGCCCACTTCGATTTGAACACGCCTACTTCGATAAATGGTTCACATTGAACAATTGACTTGATATTTGTGACTGCGACATCGTCCTCATCACGCTGCTGCTACTCAGTCTTGATCACACACTTTACTTAAAATGGCAATACAGGAGCGTGAACTTAATATAGATTTCACAATCAGCCCTCAAAAGTACGGTGATCTTAATACAGCTCTCCCGGCTTCTCACAAAACAGCAACGAATCCTAGTGGTATCCGTTCATCGAATTCTGTCAAAGATAAAATTCTGGTGGGGGAGTACAGTAGTGTGTCTACCACTACAAAAATACAATTCCAATTCACCAGTATGTAAGAAATGTTAACTCGATTCAATCTGGGTGGATGAAAATTTACATTGTCGATAACTACTCTTCCCACACAGTGATTTGATTCGGAATGTTTTACGGTGTACTTTAAACGATCTTAATTTTACGCCTGCTGTGCATTGCAAATGAAAATACATTCTGCCCTGATTTGCTTCTGTCTACTGTCATGGCTTCGCTTGTTTTTTCGCTAATTAAAATCGTGTTTCCTTTTCTCGTTAGCAACTGCGCTTTTCCAACCTTATATGTTATGAGTTTTTTTTATTCACATGTCGTTCTGACTAGGAGTGTAGTGTAGTTTTTTTGCGTGAAAGATGTCGATTTGTTTTCATTTCAATTATAAAACAAAGTTAGATTTTAAGAAAATGAGCTAAGAATATATATAAAAAGCTTTTTGCATTTGAATACAAACAACAATTAAAAGTCTTTAAAATGAGGTAAGGGAGAAAATGGAGTTATTGTACTTTTTTTTTGTTATTTTTGTACTCGCTCATTTTTTAAATGAATCATAAAAATGATATAATTTTTAGAGATAAACATTTAAAAAAATAATTTTCTTAATTTCGACAATAACGAAATATATTTTATTTCTTCAAAGAAAAGGTGGTTAGTGAATCAAATATGAAACTAAATACTTTCGAATTAGCGAATTTATTACTGTGCACTTTTCATATTTAAAAGCATTACATTATCTAAATGAAAAATAAATCATGTATATAATTTTCTAAAAAAAATATAACTAGATTGTTCTTGAATAAGTCGTAAACTTAATAAAAAAACACTCGACACCTTTTCTTTCTAGAAGGTTGTTTTAAAAACACACATCTACATAACTATTAAATGCATCATTGTTCTATTGTTCTAAAGAAAGCAATAATGAAAATGTTGTTGAAGTTGAAATACAGCTCCTTTGAATAGAAAACGATTTTCTTTTAGAGTATTTCCCATCGAATTATTAAAGTTCCATTACATAAAAACAGCTGAATTCTCCCTTTTAAAAGATAAAAGGAACGATATTGTTTAAATCCAATTATAATTTAATCACTATCTAAGCAAAACATTCTTTTTAAACTTCTGGAAGAAAATGTCTGATATGTTTGTTTAGATTTTATTTTAATGCATTTTAAAAGAAGTTCTTAAAAGATTATCAAAAAAATAAAATGGAAAACTCAAAGTAAAAGTACTAAAGCTTTACGATAAATAAGAAAGAAAATACGGAGTCAATTTAATTTCGTGAAAACAATTGTTTGAGAATTGTCATTATTTGTAGAAAACGAATTGTGTTTCGTATGTTCTGATAAAGTTAATAACTTAACATTTAACATTATGTAACATGTGATAGTAACATTAATTTTAATTAGTTTATATATAAGTAAAACATAAACATTTTAATGTTGCATTTTAAAAATGTTTAATGAAATTTATAAAACATCACATTATAGTTGCTTGCCGCCATGGTTCAGTGGTTAAGGCACTAAACTGACATTGTGAAGAACTGGAGTTCGATCCCTAGAGGTGGCTTGAAGTTTTCCCAGCTTCAGATCAAAGGGTACCAGCTTGTCTTTCGAAGTAAAGATTATCTGTGCGCAGTGCTGACCACATTGGCACAATCATGCTGTTGGTCACAAAATTGTGGAGCCCTAACCTTCATGACCTCCTGGCCTACAACGGGCAATTGCGGGGATATTAATTAAACATGTTATAGTTGCTGCAAACGAACCATAATATTATGCAAGTTACCTTCATCTGTAATAAAAGTTTAATGCTCCTCAATTTCAAATTGAATTATAGCAACTTGTAACCAAGAGTGAAATTATATCTTTCGAACAAAAGTAGAGAGATTTCGCACAGCATATCGGTTTTCTACTGATTTTAAAGCTATTTGAGCTTCACAGCGCATGCTTGAAAACCTACTAATGTATCGCAAAATTGCTGAAGAGAAGAAAATAAGGTAAACAGTAAGATAACGTAAGAAACACGTTATGCAAAACATCTCTAATTTGTTTCAAAACGGGGAAAAAATTTGGTACGATTGTTGTACTGTATGGAAATGACATTTCTGGCGCGAAAAACCACAATTCTTATTTATAAAGTAAAAATATACGGTTTTTAATCTATTCATTTGGTAATTTTTCGGTTCACATGGTAACGGTTAACCGAAAATTCAGGCTTTCAAAAGTAAAATTACCACACATTTGCAAAAATGAAAAACAAAACAAAAAAACCCCCGAATTTAATAGTTTTTATACCGTGCTCCAAGGTATCATGATAAAATTAACTAAATTTACTAAGACTTATCAGAAATTATACGACTATATTTCACTATTCATTTTACCAAAATCATTATCAAAATTCTTCGGTAGAAATTATACAACTTTTTGATGTGCTCATGGAACTTGTATCACGCTACATTTTACCATATTCCGGTAGTTTTGCGCAAATTTTTGTTTCTCAGTAAACTTGTCATCGTACTTAGATTGCATCAAATTTGCATTAATTTTATATTTTTTTTATAACCATCGTTGAGCGGCCGACCCAATTTGGGTTTGCGACTGCTAATGTTCAACTTCGTAGCCTTGCAATTTTGAACCCAATCCAGAAGACAAGGGAACTCCTGAATCAAATATAGGGAGAAATTAGCCTTCTTGGAGGATTTTTTGATGAAACTAATCCGCATTTACGCTACATAGGGAGGAAGACCACGAAAATCTCCCATGATTAGCCCAACGGCAAGGGGACTCTAACCCATGATCCGTCTACCACTGAGGATATTATACGTCAGCACTGTGGTCGGGCCAAGGCTAGGATTCAAATCTAGTTCACCTCATTGTAAGGCTAACGCTCTATGTCATGAGCCACATGGCTCCGAATTAGTATTACATAAAATTTCTAGCAGAATATTAAGTCAGTTCGTTACGTTTCTAAAATATATCTAACTAAACACCAGTTTGCTGCCGCTTACTAACCCCGACGACTGTTTCGCAATATTTGTTTTTTCTTAGCATAAAAAAGTTTTTTCTAAAGTTGAAATTATTTACTTAAAATATAAGTACTATAAAAAAATCTGTTTGTTTATACTTGCGCCCTCACATTCCCCGTACAATATTCATTTTTTTAAAAAAAAATTAAATGTTTATTTTGTATCAAACTGCCGGCTAGGCGGCCGAGTGGTTAGCGTGCCTGCCTGCGAAGCCAATGGCTGCGGGTTCGAATCCCGCTCTGGGCATGGATGTTTCTCTCTCTCTGTGTTGTCTTCTGATGTGTGAATGTGGCCCACCCTATGAACGGGTGTTTGAGGCAGTGTGGCGTGGGTAATGTTGCTCGCCTCCGTGACTTTGGTTCACGTGTGCCCACTGGGTAACGATAAATGAGCAACACTTCCGGCATCTTCTAAGGCGAAGAACAAAAGTTCAGTGCCTGCCATTATTTAAAAATTTTTTTTTTTTTTTTATCAAACTTGATTGATAAATAACATAAAAAATCTCGTAGCTTTCCATTTCTTCGATGATTCTATTTAAATTTATTAATTAACATAAATAATATTGCTTAGAAATATTTTTTTTATTTAAAACAACATTTAAAGTTACAGGTATATTGTTACAACAAATTGATGTTCACAATTATACCAATATTTTCGCTTACCAATCAGGCATATTAAATACAATTTGTGCATACATCACATTGTGCAAAAAGACACCACTTTAAACTATTTTATCTTAAAATGTATTGTAATAAGATAGTATCATAGAATATTGCCATAATAAAGAAATAACTCTTTTAGTTTTAAACTCTAAATTTAGAAAACAGTCAAAATCAAAAATGCGGTAATAGTAGAGTAAAATAAGAAAAATAAATATTGCAGATAAATACCTATTAATTTGAGATGCAATAGTATTTAGCAGGGAAACAATACATTTATAAATTCATTAATTTTATACTGATTATAACCAAACAAAAATATGGAGATTAATGCGGAAAAACATTTCTGCTCTATAAAAATATACCGAGAATAATTAAAAATTGCGACACCCTTATAAGATGTTTATAGATAGCATAGTTAGAAATATTTTAAAAATTAAGTAGTATGATGTTTTTATTAGAGATCAGATTAAAATTATTCATTGCTGAGTCTAAAATAATTACACTTAGGAGGGTAGCTATCAATCGACGAGATTGTGTAGGGCTCAGGGAACTGGCCTTGCATCAGAAAGGCTTTAGGTTCGAATCCCGGGCAAGACATGGATCTTCTTTCATTCTCTGTACTATCTGTCCATACTAAAGGAGCAACGTTGGCCCGCCTAATATGGTGCTCCTGAAAGAGTGGCCGATAAATCTGCCCTTCATATGCTTGTATTTTATATCCGTCTTTGAACAGCTGACCTAATTTTTGGTTTACGACTGCTAATGTACAAATACGTAGCCTTGTAATTCTGAACCAATCCAAAAGACAGGGAATCTCCTGGATCAGTACCCCCAGAGGTAATGATTTGTCATGGGTACAAGGAGGACTTTGCGACTCGACAGATTTAACGTGCATCAGTCACCATTCACTACACGGGGAGTCTTCGGTCGGCGAGGATCGAACCCACGAACTCTTGGACATGGGCCCAGTGCCCTACTGACTGACGAAAGATTATTCCCCAGGTGGGCATAGAGGAAAAAAGACTGCTATCAATGGTTCATTTAAATAAAGCATTTTCTAAAATCGGCAAATTCGTCAATTTTATAGCTTTGTACTTGTTAATGTAATCTTTTCATACTACATATTACGCATGTTTAAAAGTTGACACATCAATTATGAAATATGGAAAGTAACATGTAAATATGGGAAAATACTATTGCACATGGGAAAATACCATTATGCATAATAACACATTATTTACAACCTATGCCAATTTCATAACAATACATTCTCCAAAATAATAAAAGGGAAATTTCCGCGATATATTTTATGGTATATTTTATTCTATTGATTGCTTAAACCTTTTGCTGTTGAAATAAATAATACTGTGCAGTATTGCAAAAAGATCAAAACACCACTTACTTATATTTACTTATTTAATAGGAAATGAAGGAAAAATGGCAATTATAATAATACTTACATTGTCTCAACACTTAATCCAAGACCATTCATCCGTTACTCATACTAATGCAGGGTTCGTAAACCTCAAAACGTGCCTGATTTACGAACGATTAGAAGAAACATGAAATCATCCTATATTTAATATTGGATAACACCGGTTCGTTACGTGAAAAAAGTATTGATCAATACTTATCTGATATTCTGCAACGGCATTTAAGGTTTTCCTAATTAATGAAGTATTAATGAAATAGCGTATTGTTTTACAATAAACAAATCGCTTCCGTCAACCGAAATCGAAAAGTAGAAATGAGTTATAAAGAATTATTGTCATTTATTTCCTTTATTTTCTTTGATTGAGCTATTATTATGTTTCTGTGATGTTATCAGAGAATAATTATCGCGAATAACTATAAAAAATAGCGTAATTATTAGTGGTATTGTTGAAAATATTTATGTCACATTTCCTAAAATGTTTTAACCAAATTTGTATTTGTAGTTATTGTAAACTTTACTGGGAATGTTAATTTTTGAAATGAGTTCTCGCTTAATATAGCTTAATGCAATTGGTCTATTTACAATGTATAACTTATTAAATTCATTTTTATAAAAATTAAAAAAAAATTGACTCCAACATTATTAAAGTTTGTTTGGAAAATATAACTGTATTACACTGTAAAAAAATATAAGCGTAAAGCAGTAATTTAACGTAATGTATAGCTTCCGTTATAGTAACTTTTATATTTTATTTTACCATCGTCAATAAACACTGGAAGCCCTTTGTAATATTATCAAAATCAGAGACGGTCTCCTCCGTAATCTTCCTTTTGAACCCAACACGGAGGACAAGTGAACTTGGGAATAAGGGAAAATTACCGTAGCGAAGAAAACTAACCTGCACGGAGAAATAAAATTATGGTAAAATTATCGTATTATAATGACTTTTCTGGTTAAGAAAAACATAATTCTGGTAATAAAAATCAATATATAAGCTATTTAAACCATTCATTTGGAAATTTTCCCATTCACATGGTAACGGTTTTCAAAATTATAATTCTTATTACCACACACTTAGTAAAAAATATAGAATGGAAAAGTAAATATAATCGAATAAATGGCTTTTATGCCAAGCTCAAAGGTATCATAATAAAATACCAAGTTTTACTACATTTACCAAATTTTCTTCGATATTATAAACCCATATTTCATAGTTAATTGTACCAAAACCATTAGCGAAGCGCTTCGGAAAAAATTACCGACCTTTTAAGTGTTCCCATAGAGCTAGAAACATGGTAAATTTTTCCATATTTTGGAAGCCTTTACCATACTTTTCTTTTTCTTAGTATGGGAAATCTGCAACGGTGCTCTAAATAGGGATATTATTTCAGAACAATTTGTATGTATGTGTACAGATAACAGATATTGCATGAAATATGCGACATTGTATAACGTTTAGAGTGCAGAAAAAAAAATCGAAAACCATGGAGTAACTTTGGGTTCAATGATCAGATTTGCATGTACTCGTACTCAATCTCGATGTTTTGTACCTAAGTAATCACTGCTGACGATGTCTTACTTTACGACATAAAACGGAATTTCTTAGAAAAAGCATTTTTTTTCCAACGGATTCGGATTCTTACCCTCGAAATACAGGGGTAATAGATGCAATCTAGAAAGCATAGTTCTAATAGTTTAGTCAAAAATCAGTCCAAGCTTTGAACTCTTTAACAATAATTTCACTTCAATTTTTGAGTTATTAGATTATCTAAGTATGAGGCAAAACATTTTTGCAAATGATTAGAAAACATGCTTATTTGAAGATAATTCCAAGCAAAAAATAATTATTTATTATTTTTTATTGTTTATTTTGATAATGAGCTAATAAAATATCGAATTTTAATGTACCCAAATTTGCCCCAATTTAATTTATGTAGAATTAAATGACAAAAACCCTAAATTTGAAAAGAATTGGTCAATTAGCTCTTGAGAAATAAAAGTTTAAAATTCCGTCTTCTTTAAAAGTAGTGAAACGTGCAAAAAGTGACATTAATATTGAGAGGTCAAAACTGTTAACTGCTCTCTCATTTAAATTATTAGGATCATGTTTCTTAGATTTGTCCCATATTTCAAGTGACAAGAATGCGCATCCGTGGAAAAAACCGTATGCTAGTCAAGAAGCTCGTTTCTGTGTCTGATTTTGTAATTTAAAATATCGTCTGCGCAAATAAATTCCACACTTAAGGTAAGAAATTCGAGCCATTAAGAGAACGCGAAAATCCCATTATCAGATCAAAAGTTATTCGTGGCATTTTTTTATCCCCCCCCCATTCTACCCTACAAGAATCTTAAATACTGCTTAGTGTATACATACTTAGATTAATATTCGCAGAAATTTATACTCAAACAATATCAGCCATTAGAGCTGTTGTTTATATTTGATATTAGATTATGCGAATTTGGGACAAAAGTATTAAGACGCCAATAAAAGATAAAAGATATACATGCAATATTTTACCAACTTTTAACAACTTGAATTGAAAGTAAATATTTCAAAAGAACGTAAATTTATCTCTTCTGCGTTTTAAATCAATCCTGGCTCCATATTCTTGGCTCAAAATTATTTATTTTGAAGACAGTTCTTTTGTTTCGTAAATAATATTATATTTATTTATCACCTCTTTAGCAATACATTAGCACATTATTCAAAGTTGCAAAATAAGTTTATGGCTCACATTGTTTTGAGATTGACAATGCGCAGTTTATGGTTCTGTTTTCACTGCATCCTCGTTGAATGAAAGACTTTTTAAATTATTTAAGATCTAAATTATGTAAAAAAATACATATTTTTTTTTTGTTTTTAGTGTGAAATTCATTTGGAATATTTCTACTTTGAGAAATAAAACTTCACTTTTGACGATTCAGTAATACTTTAGCATCTTTGCGTTATTTTTGCCAATCATTTTTATAAAACATGATTTTTTAACGAAAACGCCTCCTTACTCGTGTGTTACATTAATGCACTCAGAGAGCTTTCATAAATTTTCATATGATTTTAGAAACACTGGCCTTGCATAACAGTAAGCATAATGTCTTGATGACATGTATCCCTAAACTAGTGATGAATGTATAGTATAGTGACTCAGGTTTCAATCCTGACGGTGGCTGATTGACAAGAATTCTGTCACTTAATCGGGCGGACCGTAAGTGGTTGTTGTGGATTTTCCTCTCCATGAAACTCAAATGTTGGTTAGTTATATGAAACAAATCTTTCCAAAGGATAGTTTATCCCAATGCCAGAGACAGGAGTTCCTTTGTCTTCTGGGTTGGGCTTAGCATTCCAAGGGTACGAAGTTGAACATTGATAGTCGATATTGATAGATGGTATTGATTGATAGTCGAACATTGATAGACTACAATAAAAATATAAGGGCCGGGATAGCCTGGTTGGTAGGGCACTGAGTCCACGTCTAAGAGTTCGTGGGTTCGATCCCCACCGGCCGAAGACTCCCCGTGTGGTAAAATGATGACCAATGCACGTCAAATCTGTCGAGTCGCAAAGTCCTCCATGCTCGGAGTTTCCTTGTCTTCTGGATTGGTTCAAAATCACAAGGCTTAGTAGTCGTAAACCCAAAATTGGGACGGCTGTTCAACGACGGTTATAATATATAAAAAATATATATATAAGGAGCCTTAATGTCTCAGGGGATAGAGCGTTAACTTTCCAATGAGGTGAACCAGATTCGAATCCCAGTGATGGCTGGTCGATACGAATTCCACATCCGGCTTGCACCCACCACAATCCTGACGTGAAATGTCCTCAGTGGTAGACGGATCATAGGTTAGAGTCTCCTTGTCGTCAGGCCAACTGTGGGAGGTTTTCGTGGTCTTCCTCTTCATGTAACGCAAATGCGGTTTAGTTTCATCTAAAAGTCCTCCACGAAGCAAATTTCTCCCAATACTGAATCCAGGAGTTCCTTGTCTTCTGGATCGGGTTCAAATTACAAGACTAAGTAGTTCAACATTAGTAGTCGTAAAGCCAAGAATTGGGTCTGCTGTTCAACGACGGTTATAAAATAAAATAAAAATATAACTAAACAGCAACGTAGTAAAAAATAAAATGAAACAAAGAAAAATAATTAATATATAAATATGGCTATATATTAACCACAAAATATAAAATGTTGTTTCTTATTAATTATTTGTGAATAATGAATTAATCAAATCAAGATCTATGAACACTTCATTAAATATGATTGCTTAATAATTAGTAAGAAGAAAATAAAACTAAATTAAGGAATATGATTTTATATAAATATTATCATAAATTAATTAAAAAGCATGTAAAATATTGCTGCTAATTCGCTAGTTATGTGTAATCAAGCAATCAAATTAACAAATGTGATAACCATATTAAACATGATTACTTGTTAAATACATAATTGGAAATTAAATTAAGAAATGCAAGTAATAAATTAAATATAGTTCCACAAGTTAACCACAAATTAGAGAATAAAAGCCTATTCTATGATAATTATCTGACAATGAACGTACTAAAGTACCTTAAAAGATTTAAATTTGATTTTCTTTATTGTCTATAGAAAAAAGTGCGAGTATTTTATGCATATATCTACATATTATTAATAATTTACATTTTATTTTGCTATCATTTGGAGAAAAAAAATAGCTAAAGAGATAAAAATGGCGGAAAGAATAAATGTCATTCAAAACGACGAGCTGTGTTGCCATACAGAGAAAGAAAATATCGGGAGACCCACGTTTTCTTAAAATGTTACCCGTGGGAATAGAGGAACGGTTGTTTTTCGCATCGAAAGTGGATTAAATTTCTATTTAATGTTAAAACTAAGAAAGCACGTACACCGAATAAAATTACAGACATCTCTAAATTTTACTTCTAAAACAATTCCTTTCTAACTATTTTTGATATTTACCGAAATGTGGCAAAATTTACGATGGGCTGCCAAAAATAACTTCCATTAGCAAAAGAGAAAGGAAATTTAATTAGCTAATTCAAACGTTTATTTTGTTTGCCCGAGCTTTGTCTAATGGAGCGTTTGATAGGCTATAACAGAGGGTAAATTCTTTGACATGAATAATGTTTTGAATTTCTAAAATATTATTAGTTTTTTTTTAACTTGTGGAGAAAATAACATTAAATGAAATTCCTTGTAGATATCTAGCTTAAACAGTCGCATATTCACTTTTACAAAAAGTTAAAGCATGATATTGGTGCAAAGAACCATGCCATCATGCAAATTCGCTTCAACTTTAAAAACTTGAAATTGAACCATAATTCAGTTTAAACTAATATACAGTAAAGTGTTTGCGTATCCTGTTATGTGCCCAAGGGGATCATGAAGGTTACGAATTCACAATTGTATGTCTAATGGCGTGATGGTGGCAAAGTAGTAAGCATTGGGCTAAAGCTTCCTTTATTTCTCACACAATCTTGTACCTGATCTGAATCCGTGTGGGTTAAATATTGAACCCTATCTTTTCTAGCTAAACCAGTCTCATGTTTACTTTTGCAAAACGTTGAAACATGATATTGGTGCAATGAACCATGCCATCATGCAAATTCGCTTCAACTTTAAAAACTTGAAATTGAACCATAATTCAGTTTAAACTAATATACAGTAAAGTGTTTGCGTATCCTGTTATGTACCCAAGGGGATTATGAAGGTTATGAATTCACAATAGTATGTCTAATGGCGTGATGGTGGCAACGTAGTAAGCATTGGGCTAAAGCTTCCTTTATTTCTCATACAATCTGATACCTGGCATGAATCCGTGTGGGTTAATTACCGAAACCCATTCTTTCCCAATCTGTGCCTTTAACAACTGAGTCATCGCGGCATCTTTTTGAACTGAATAAAACACCCTTGTTTAATCAACTTAAAATAGACTGTGGCTTTTATGCACTTAGAGATGTCTTTTCAACCGTTGCTTTTCGTTGCCGTAAACTCGTTCCTCTACCCTTGTCATTCTTTTCAAAATTTGTATACTAAGTAAAACATTTCTATTCAATCTTTCCTAATTGTGAAATGCTCAGGTGGTTAATTTCTAAAAAAAAAATGCTCAATTTTATGCGTGTAGAGATAGTTTTTTTTAAAATTTTCCGGCGTCACCATGGTTCAGCTAAAATTTTGTAACTGTGTGCCAAGTCCTGATCGACAATACTATTTCATTTCCGAAAGATTTTGTACGCACAATATTATGTCCGCACGATATTTACACGTATATTGCCTGAATTTTGCCTAGGAAAATTTTATTTTGTAATATCAGGTGGAACAAACAACATGCTTTTGTAAACTATAAAAAGGGATTCTGGTTAACAATTATAATTGGAACCGTGGTGACTCAGTGTATAAAGCACTCGCTTCCTAATGCGGTGATCTAGGTACCACAGTGTGACGCAAAAGATCCTCAGTTGTATACGGATCGTGGGTTAGAGTCCCTTTGCCATCAGGTGAGCTATGGGGGATTTTCCTCTCTATGTAACCTGAATACAGGTTAGTTCCAGAAAAATGTTCCCCACAGAGCAAATTTCTATTAATACTAGATCCAGGAGTTCCCTTGTTTTCTGAATTGTTTGCAAAATTACAAGGCTACAGAGTTGAACATTCATAGTCGTAAACTCAGAATTAGATCAGCAGTTCGACGATGGTCATAAAATAAAATAAAAATTATTATTAATTATAATTTCATTAAGAATTATAATTTCCATTAATAATTATAATAATGAATACGCAGCTCCTCAAGCTATTATCATTCTGAAATAATGAGCGTGATTGTTTCACTTTTGTAATTGCTTTGTAGTTTCTTACACTCTTGGCCAAAGAATACCTAAGGAGNTAATGAACGTGATTGTTTCACTTTTGTCATTGCTTTGTAGTTTCTTACACTGATAGAAATTTAGTGTACCTTGATACGGAAAATGGTGGCAACTGCTTTACACTGTAGCGGTGTAGAACCTAGAGCAGCTCTGGCGAAATGAAACAATAAGAATATCTTTTACACTACTCACTGCCCCAGTTTTAGATATTTAGTAAGACAAATATTTATAATTACAGTAAGACAAGAAACACATACGAGTCAAAGTTATCTTTACGAGACAATGTATGTAAATGGTATTTGCCACCATTTTGATATTCGATAACACCAATATTTAGTCATATGCTTGCTTGCTTTCGCACGCCTGCTTTAGGCAGAGGGATGCGATTGTTCTTGTTTTTTCAGTGGCGCCATCTATGGCCAAGAATTCGTCTTATGCCTCACCAAACGTCACACCCGTTTAAAGGGCGGACCCATTCATACAACCATTCATTCATCCACAGATCGTAATTTTGGCCTGAATCAGAGAACGATTGATCTCCAATCCAGTACCCCCAGAGGTTTGATTTGTTATGAGAACATGGAGGACTTTGTGACTCGACAGAATTAAACGTGTATCAGTCACCATTTACTTCACGGGCAGTCTTCGGTCAGTGGGGTCCGAACCCACGAACTCTCGGACATGGGCTCAGCGCCTTACCGATTAGGCTATCCCGGCCTATTTAGTCATATCTAGTTACAATCCACATAAGAGTCAATAAAGTTATCCTTACGATATAAAGTAAGAATCATTAATTTAGGATACACTAATTTTTGAAATAAAATTAGTTTACCAATCAAACATACGTAACACAAACATAATATTTAGAGGAATTTGAACTTGGCTTAACCGAATCGAAGCAGTTAGAATTGGCGCATTATGAAATTAGTTAATACAATTTGCAGAGACTTAAAGACTAAAATATATTTAGACTTACTATACAATTAAAAATGTGCTTACAAGTTTTGAACTTTTGTTTCAGTAAATGTATAGCAGCATTGAAGACCACCACAAACTCACGTCAAAATTTGTATTAAAAGGTAAACAATCTACAGACTAAAGAGGCGAAAACTTTTTGCATGTGGTATGAATGCGCGTGAGATTGGCTTAAACTTTTCTCATTATAAGAGTTTTAGATTTATTTACACCCTTTAAATTATATATGAAGGCTCGATTTGGTGTTAATTTTTAAGAAAAAAATGCTCCATCAGACCATTGCTTGGGTTGTTCAGCTTCAAATTTGGAGGGGCAGTAAACCTTTATTTTTACATTATTAAATTGCATCCAATCATTCATTGTCTACACGTTATTGAAGTCAATCTTAAAAAAAATCTTAGATAAAGTAAATTCTAAAAATTATTTTATTGCACTTATTATATTTTTGTGGTAGGAACGCATGAAAATTGCTAAAATGCGGTCGTAATTCTGTAGAGAAGGACGCCACTGTGATTTTCTAAAAATATGCATGTTTTAAGAAGTGAATTTACGATTGTATAATAAATAAATAAATAATTATCATAAATTGTTTAACATTTCTGCCATAAATTTAAAAGAGTTAATAAAATATTTTAGACTTTAGATTTGGAGACATGCGATAAGAGCTTTCTGATTAATTCTATTTACTTAAAAATATAGTAAATTGATGATTAAGATTCTTTTAAGCAATTCGGGGCAGGTGATTCATAGAAGCATTCATATAAAATCAGAATCAAAAAAAATAATTGTTTGCCTACCCACGCATCTAATCAATGTAAGTTCAAAAAGTGTAACTATAAATTTTTTTTTTTTAAATAAGCAGTGGTGAATTAAATAAATCAAATTATTATAACCCCAACCAAGCAAAAAACTGCTAAAAAATTAGTTTAGTTACCAATTTTATCTTTTTTTTCTTTTTATTTTATAATTGACAGCGTTTCGTGCTAACTCGTATCTGTGACAGCCTGTGTGAAAGGATTAAGCTAAGGAGTTTTTCCTAGAAAAGAGATTTTTAAAAAAATTAATTTGTTAGTTTTTTTAATCAATTTTTTTAGGTAAAAAGGGCATACGAAACAAAAGATGTAGTAAAATATTTTCATACAGCGTAAAAAATATGGTTCCATATGCGTAGTTTAATTTCGTCATAAATCAGTTAAAAATTAAAAAAAGAATACCGAGACGGTGGTCAGTAAAACACTTTTAGAAAGCGTTATTTAAAACTTTCAAAACCGCGTCATTTTATTTTTTATAAAACACTCATACCAGAATAGTTATAACTATCACTTACTATTTACTGAAATTTCAACATGCTGCGAGGTAAATATTGCAACTTGTTTTTTTCTTTAAATATAGTTTAACTAGCTTTAATAATCTCTAATAAAGCCTTAAAAGAAACTATTTGTTTCTTTTTAACACTAACCCTTCTTTATTCCTCTTTTTTGTTAAGGGGAAAAAAAGAACAATATTTCTGATAGCAATCTCTTGGTAGAGGTTTTATTGAGCCATTAACTTTGTGTCGCTCGAAGCGTATATTTCCGACAATTTTATTTTGGTTAAAAGAACACCCTTTCTAAAAACACACTTTACCCATTACGAAAGAAAGATCGTTAAAATTGTCTAAACTGAACTTTTTCAATGTTTCATTCTTTAAATATACTAAACATGTTTCATATGGAACAAAGTGATTTAAATTTCAGGTTAAAGCTAAATAAGCAATGCTGTATATTTTATTGTAACGATAGATTTAATAGCAGAAAGTTTGAATATATATATATATATATATATATATATATAACTTTTCTAAAAACCTCTTTATTGTGGGCCTACTACTGGTAGCACAAGACAAATAGAGCAAAGAGATAAATTACACCCATGCCCTAAGCGAGATTCGAACCACGGATCTTCCTGGAACGAGGCTAACTCCTTTACCACCATGCAGCCGGTCGGCTTATTTCGTCACCTTATTTTCTATTGTCTAGTCTTAATTCTAGTTTCGTCATTTTAGTTAACAATCTCCCATGATGTATTACGATGAGGTTTGAGAAAACATTTCTGTCATAAATTTTAGAGTTTGCGTTTCGTCACAAATCACTTGATTTTGTGTCGAAAAGATTCTCAAAATTAACGAAATACTGCTCAAGGAGCGCATAATCGTCAAAAGCTTTATTTATGTGAGTTCAGTGACGAAACGTCTGCCTGTTTGTTTAATTTGATAGTTCAGTGTTTATTATAATGCTTTGCGCTATTTTTAGTATTACAGTCAAACCCCGCTATAGTGAACCTTCAAGGGACCGAAATTTCGGTTCGCTATATCCGTTACGCTGGCAATTCCACTAATGGTTCCCAAACTCCTCCCTTTTATTACATTATATTCATATAAATGACTGAAAAATATTATGCAGTAGCAAAAAATGTGTTATTTTTCATCACTCTTCGTCTTGTGTACAAATAAAAATTAGTAATCTTTAGCTGATGAGCAATCCTCAACATCAGATATGAAAACACTTCCCGACTCTCAGATAATTTTTCCTGAATTTCTGTTATCCCGCTTTTTAAACCTGTCTAACCTGCCATTCGAGCACATAAAAGTAGTTCCTATAGAAGGTTTTAAAAATCGTTATATGTATTTATTTCGAAGTAAAAATTTCAAAATTATTACAAAGAAAATGGGGGGGGGGAAATCAGTCGAAGGCAGAAAAAAGTCCATTATATCCAACTTCCTCACTTTTTTGGTTCACTATATCCACTAAAAATAACAATATACGTGCATAGCAAGGCACGGGACCGAGCATTTCGCTCACTATATCCGGGGGTTCACTATAAGCCGTGTTCACTATAGTGGGGTTTGACTGTATATTTATTTACAAGATAATTTTATATATAATTCCAATAATAAATCCTCAGTTATCCGTTAACTTTCCAAAACTTCCGGTTACTTTAGGTTTGAAAATACTATAACTATAGCTAATTTAAAAGTACAATAACATAAAAAAAATTGTAATTTGGAGATTTCCCATTTTTTCATTTCAAATAATCCCCAAATAACTAAGTTTTGAATATAATATAACATCCAATCTTCTTAGATATTGAAAACATATAAACATCAAAGATTAAATTTAAATACTATTTCGAATATTCTATGATATTCATTGCTACTTTTTCAAATAATAAGGCAATTTTAATAGCTCATATTCCATAGCAAAAACGATAACTATAAAAAAAAAGATCTTTAAAGAGAAGTATCATTTGATTTTGAGAACAATTATTTAAAAATATTTCAGAAACGTAATATTTCTTTATTTCGTAAAATATAAATTTACTTTGGGCCATTGCTTATTTCTGTTATTTCTCGAAACTGCGTCTACATTTTATTTTATGATTCTCTCGAAAAGTTATAAAACATCGACGAAGAAAAAAAAAAGTTGTTTGAGCCATTTATTTATTTTGCTTTTTCTTAAGATCCAGAGAGATTAGATTATTTTTCAATTTCTTTTTCTTTATATTTTAAGATACAGAGCAAAAACATACATTCTTTTTATTTGAAATAGAATTTTTCGTTTCGAACTTATCAAATATTTATAAATTATAAAGTTTTAGGGAATAAGGAATAGAATATTTTAAAGAGACTAAAGCTTAAATAACAAATGATATAATTTATTTTCGATATGAAATACAAAATGGATATATATTACTAATTCCTTTTAGTTTTGAAAATGAAATTACTTTCCTGCTTCACATTCATAGATGATATTTTATTTAAAACAACATATTTAATTTGATTTAGAACGAAAATAGAAATATTTTAGATTATTTCAGAATTTAATCTAGTTAAATTTTGTTTGACTTCTAACATCAAAGGCACAAAAACATAATAAAAAAGCAAAATAAATAAGGTCTATTCTTATAAATGAAATTCAAGAATTCGTTGGATGGATTTGATTATTTTGCATTAAAGTTATAGCAAGATATATGCTAGGAAAACCATCTTTTCCTCTCGAAGTTTTTGCATTTCAAATTGTTTTGAATAAAATTCATTAAAAATAACTAAAATGGTTTCAGTTTTTCTTATGATGAAAATGATTTTGTAAGGAAAATGAATGCGCTTTAAAAGTACTTTTAAAAAGCATTTTAAACATAAAAATATTTAATTAATTTTAAATTACTTGTAAGGCATTTTTTAATTAACTTTTAATAATTTTTTTAATTAAAGCTTTAATTACTTTTCATTAACTATTCCTTTAATTTTTATTCTAAGAATTAATTATTATTATTTAAGAATAATTTTTCTCCAATTAAATAAAAACTAGTTTATTTAAATGATAAATATTAGTTGATATTTTCAGTTAATTTTTAAGAACTTTATTTGATTTTTACATTAACTCTATATAAAAGTTCTAAAAAAAATTTAATTCTTTCTAGTTAATTGCGAGAGGAGCTCATTAGATTTATTCAATTGGTATGCATAAAAATGATTACTGTCAGTTTTATTTTTTTCGAAAATTTCAGATTTAGATTTTAATTAAGTGCTTTAAGTATTATTCAGAAACAAATAGCTTAAACAATTTCAATTGTTTCTCATTTGAAAGGAATTATCTAAAAAAAAAATACAGGAGGCTTTTTCCCTGCTCGCTTACCTCACCGACCTCCTTGATTGCTTCTCATTCATCACGGTTTCTGTTTTCACAATCGATATTTCTCAAAATAGAACATATAATTATCATTTTAATATATTATCACTTAATGTATTTCATTTTATTAATAAAACATATAACTTTCATTTTAATATATTATCATTTAATGTATTGCATTTTATCAATAAAACATATAATTATCATTTTATGTAAATACATTACATTAAAATATTAATCGTAACGAAGCGGAGGATTTTCCGGATTTGAAAAATAATCTACTTTACTTGAAAAGAAATTACATTTAAGAAAACAGGATTTCTGACACAATAGGATGATAGGTGTAATTTTCTTAACGGTTAACTGGTCTATGATGTTAAATAATATCTCTCCAGAACTCATGAATTAAGTTTTTTATATTTTTGAAAAGTTCAAGATGAATATGTAAAGATGCTATATCTGGCAATATTTAACCTCACTCTTATTTATTTTTAGTTACTTCCGATATCAACTAAGAATAAGCATATGAAATAAATAGCTCGAGAGACATAAGTAAAATTTTTCACAATAATGGATAAGAAGTCCTTTAAAAAAAATCTGGGAAAAAATTTGCGAAATAAAGTATTTGAAATTGCAATGCTAACTAGAAATCTGACAATTTCTGTTCTAAGTAAATAAAAAAATCCCGCGTTTTCAATACAAATTTTTAACTCCTTGATTGCTGTTCTGAAGATTGCAAAGTAGTCTGCAGAGTATTTTTTACTACTATTTTGTCTTCGATTTAATTATTGAAGGATAAATTTTTCTAATTCCATATTTCTTCATTCCCTATATATTTATCAACACACCTTTGTAGCTTAGTTACTATGCATTCTAATTGTAAAATGAAACGTAGTAAAACATAAGCAAATGTTTTAAGTTTCCATGTGTTCTGATAGTAAAATGTAATGCAAAAACAATTTAACTCCCAATTAATAGCGGCAGTGCTTTCAATTTTTAAATTTAGAAAGATAATTCAGTATTCTTTTGTTTAATTTTATTTGTGATGTGCATAAAAGGCATGAAAGGAAGGACCCTTAGAAAGGCATGAAAGGAAGATAAAATGTTAGGGAGACCGGAAAGTAATGACGTTTCGGCTTATTAAATATTCGTTAGTCTTAAAAACCAATTCATTTTCTTCGATCCATTTCGATTCATTTTCGATCCGGTATTGAACGGTTGTTACTAACGAAGGTGAATAAATTATTGATTTAAAACAAAATCTTGATAACAAATATTAAATGCACCGAAACGACATTACTTTCCAGTCCCGCTAATATATGAGTTGCTTTCCTTAGGCACATGTATAGGTTCCACGTTTTTGAAGCAACCTAGTGATCTTTGAGTTATGTTTTCACATTCTCTTATGATTTGTTTTGTCTTCGACTTTTTTATAACACCATTTAATTTTGTTACTTTGATTACAATAAACTAATTTTTGAGTTTGGAGCATTATATCAGCTTCCAGCTTTTAACTTTAAGTTTCACTTTCAATAAGTTTCACAATTTTTAAAGTGCGTTAGAGTAGTGTTGGGTAGATTTGAGAACTTTGATATTTTTAAGAAAATGTTCACATTCTTCATGATTATATACAACTTTTGTATATTTATTACTAGTTTGAAATCTTTTTATCCGATTTGAAATAGCGTAGTTACTAACCATGAGAATTTTTATAAATTATCCTGAAATACATTTTTGGTTTGATCGAGTTTTTTCCTTGCCCATATTTAAGGATACATCCGACAATTATTATCCGACAATTTTAAACAAAACATAAATTGGCATTGCCCCATTTTTAAGGACGCATCCAACAATCATCCAACAATTACTATCCGACAATTTTAAACAAAACATAGATTGGTACTGCCCCATTTTTAAGGACACATCCGACAATCATCCAACAATTATTATCCGATAATTTTAAACAAAACATAGATTGGTATTGCTCCATTTTTAAGGACACATCCGACAATTATCCAACAATTATTAGCCGGCAATTTTAAACAAAACATAAATTGGTATTGCCCCATTTTTAAGGACACATCCGACAATTTTAAACAAAACATAAATTGGTATTACTGAATCAAAATGCAACAGGATAGGTTACCTTTTTAATAAAAGGCAATAAAGAAATCGGTTTACAATCTTAAAGAAAGTTATGTAAAAATTCAATTTAAATTTCAAAATGCCATGCACTTCTTAGTATCTTTAATGATATCCAATCGTTAATAAGACATCATCCGTATTCGAATTATGTAGGGGATACCGTCTTTTTTCATTATCGGATTCGATTTGATAAAGCCAAAATTTAATACTTCTATGGTGCTGTCTGAATAAAGCAAAACATCGTAAATAAAGCACAAATAAAGGAACATAAATGAACTTACTATAGCTTCGATTCTATAACCCAGAATCTTTCTCAGCACCTTAATACAAAGTGACATCAGAAAAATAACGAGGCTAGCAGGTTGCAATAAGAAAAATAGGTATGACGAGTAAAGGAAGAGGAGTAAGCTTGAACAAGAAAATAAGTGACGGGAAATAAAAAATAGTTGTGAAGGGATTGAGTGTGAACTCCAGGGTGTAAGTTGTTGAAATCAAATTAGAATAGATATTTAAACATTGGGAGAGAATTTGATATCTAGAAAGATCAGTAACTAAAGTATTAAATTATTTTTCAAAATATGGATTAATTCCCAAAAGTCAAGGCAGGTAGATGAAGAGCAGCGTTAAATGATTTTGGCAGAAGAAAACTCAAACCTATGTTTAGAATTCCAATTACACAGAAAATAAACTCAAGTAGACGGACCAATTATATTCTGTTTCAAAGTAAGAAAAAACCATTATCCTTATGGAGAGAGCCTGTTTGCATCTAAGTATACGCTAAATGGATGCCAAGCTCCCAGCGCCAATGGATAGCAACATCGCCAACTCTAGAAACGACGTTACACAGCCTTCTTTTTGCTTAAATCGTGTGAAATGAAGAAAACAAAACTTATTAAATAATCAATTAACAAGTAATAATTAATAAAAACGATATCTAAAAATCGCAACAAACATACATTTTTCTATTGGCATTTAAAGAAACCAATGAAAGAATAATAAATAGTGTTTTTTGCATTCTTGCTGACGCTTTTCTTCACACGGCCAAACAAAAGTAAAAATTCTTTATCTCGCATTTGATTTGTTAAGGGTATATCAGCACAAGACGCTCCATTTTCACTGGTCCAATCAAATCCAATGCTGTTGCAGCATCTTACAGTTGTTTCGTTTTCAAGAACGAATGTTCTCTTTATTTATCGAAATCTGTCGCCAAGTCTAGGATTCCAGCAAGTCTACTAAACTATAATTATTTAAAAAATATTTCTATGATATACATAGTAAAAGATAGCGCGAATTAAATTTCTGCCTGACGTGTTTAACTTTTAAAAGCTTTTATATTGTTTTGAAAGCACATTTGTACAATTTGATAACGAAATAAAACGGAACTATATACCGTAGCGGATGATTTTTTAAATCCTATACCGCAATGGTATTTTCTCAACTTGAAACTGAGTATAGATCACCAAACAAAAAGAAAACTTAAACCTACGAATCGAATCCCAACTAAATATTTTTTTTATTGCAATATGTTTGTGTCGTTACTTCTCTGCTGTCTTTTTGTGTTTAGACACCGTGAGGAATGGTTTTGCTTGTAGAACTGAAACTATAGTATGTTTATTCTGTTTTTTATTTGTACTTTATTCACTTTTTTAACTTTATTTATCCGTAGAACAAACCATATCATATCTTTTTTTCGATATTATCGTCTGACGAAAAAAATGCTTTTAATATGATAGTGAAATACTCCCGATACAACAGTGTTAGAAATTGTGGATAGTTTTGGATTTCTTTTCACACTGAAAAAAATTTCAGCTAAAAAACATATTATTTCTGTAACTTTCCAACAAAAACAGATAATTTGGTACATTGAAACGGATGCCAACCGGGTTGCATGGCAGTCAAGCACTGTTGTCGAGGAAGGTTCCGGGTGCGAATCTTGCTTCGGAACGTCTGAATTTAATGAAGGACGAAAAATTCGACTACGATTCCTTCAAACGTGATAGGTTCCGCAGTGGACTGATCGTTAAGGCACGGTTCCCAGCAGATCACTGATGTCAAGTCTCACTGGCTGCGGTCAGTGTGCGGGTGGGTGACCACGTGGTCTGCGTAGGGACCGAGGGTGTGCGGTATTGGTCCTCGTTAAACTGTTCTACCGTAAAGTGCTCGACTTCACGTGCAGGTCGTCGGGCTACCGAAGCGGGGGTGCCATCCCCTCTGTAGAGGATCAAAATTGTGACGGCATGTCTCCAGATCATCCTGAGGGATGTTTCCCAGACCGTCGCCAATAACCCATTGTGCAGCTCTAGTGTGACGTAAATGAATTACAGCAACAACAATCAAAAGTGCTAGTTTTCAACAGCTGAAAAATCTCTGAAAAATGGAATAATTTAAAAAAAAGTAAATAAGATTTTGGAAATCTATTTTATTATGCAAACCAGTGATTATACAGCTACATTCATGTCAAATTTCTTTCCTGTACTCTGACCCACGGAAAATATCTGGAGCGTAAAGATAATTTCTGTAGCGTTTTGTTACAAAAAAGTTTGGTCAACATGTTCTTTACGAAGCATGTGGAGAAACTCTAGCAACTTTGCCGCCAAACATTTTCCATAACATAACGGAATTAACAGTGTGTGTATTAACAGTGTGTTAACAGCGGAAATATAGTGTATTTTAGAGTCAATATCATTGGAAACGTTAAAATACGCAAAACAGTAATCATAAATTATACCGTCATGGTCAACATTATGAAATGTTCAACAGGCTAGTTTTATGTACTGTTTACGACACTGGTATGCTTTCTATTACCGCATTTGGCATATTTCTTTAAAATTGGCATGTTTTCAATTACTGTATCAAATAGACTTTTAAAATAAAGTCAGATATATCTTCCAAATCTCTAAAATATTTTTTTGGCTTCTGTAATATTTTTCTGATACTGTATGTTAATAATAATAACTTTTAAAATTAAATATTCTGCAAAAATAAATATTGAAATTATTTCTTTATATTTTACAAGTCATTGATAAAAAATGATCGGTTGCTCAGAAAAGGTCTTGAGTCATCTTACTTGAAGAAACATACTTTCAAATTTTTATATAGAGAATCAAGAAAATAATAGAGAAAAGGAAAACTATTTTTTTGAGAAAAACCATCTGTAATATCCATTTATTCGAAAAAAGTTTTGAAGGCTTCTTACTTTTTAATATATTGCATTGATAGACATTATTTTCCCATTTTCGGTGCAAAAAAATGTTAAATTTTACTTACAGATTATTTATGTGAAAATATTTATCATGCAAAAAGAGTTTTTATTGTTCGAAAATAAAAGTTTGAATTGGTAAGTTTGAAATATTTATTACACACTAAGTAAAAAAGAGTGGTCTAAGCAACTAGATTATGGTAAAATTTACCATGTTTCTGGCTCTATGGGAACACAAAAAAGCTCGGCAAATTTTATCGAAGTACTTTGGAAATGATTTTGGTAAAATTAACTATAATATATGGCTTTGTAATATGAGATAAAATTTTGTAAATGTGGTAAAATTGATATTTTTATCATGCTGTCTCAGCATGGCGTAAAAACCATTTATTCGGTTAAATTCACTTTTCAGTTTTGTACTTTTTGTTAAGTGTGCTGTAATAAGAAATATAGTTTTGACAACTAGAATTTATGATAAACCGTTAACATGAAAAATTACCAAATATATGGTTTAAATACGGTATATATATTTATATAATATTTTTATCCCCAAATTAATGTTTTTTTTAAAACTTTTTATTAGAGTTGTTATTACCATACGATGTGGTAATTTTAATATTTTTTTTCCCGTGCGCATATTAAGATGTGATGCAGTGTATGTAATTAATTTTGATTGTTCCGAAGTCCATGTAAGTGCTTGATAATTACATCAGAAGTAAGTCATCTTTCATGATAACTGCTTGTTCATGAACAGTTTATCAGCAATATGTGATCAAAGACAACAATCAATAAATGCACTCCAAGAAATATATTTTCTGTTTTCTTACCCTCCGCACCTCCATCACACAAACCACAGTACTGACGAAAAATATCCTCAGAGATAGAGTGATCATGTGTTAAATTCCTCTTGCCGTCGGGCTAACCATCGGAGGTTTTCCTCTTCGTGTAACGCAAATAAGAGTTAGTTCCATCAGAAGAATCGTTCATGACGGTTAAATTTCTACCAACACTTGATCCAGAATTTCCCTTGCTTTCTGGATTGGTTTAAAAATTACAAGGTTACTGTTGGTTGTTGTAAACTCAAAATTGGGTCAGCTGTTCAACGACGGTTATAAAATAAAATAAAAATCGATTGAGTTAATCAATGATAAAGCATTAAGCTTGGTGCTTTTGTCGAACTTTGTATCGTTAAACCAGTTATGATAAAACTTTTCAGAATTTGATGAAATGTTCGTTCGGAGCATTTCTTAGGAAACTCTTTCATCACAAATGACGACTATTTTGCGAATTTCTAGTATTCATTTATAACAGTATGAACATGGAAAACTTAATAGAGAAAGATAGTGTTCAGTAAAAAAATGTTCATAAAATAGAGAGCAAGTATCAGTGAAAAGTAAAATAGTGGTCACATCAAAAACACAAACACATCTAAATTAACACCCTATTTCTATAGCAGCAGAAATGTAGAAATTGACAAGTAACCAATTGAATGTGGATAACATCTAGCTATATAAACTGTTAGGCATCAACTTAACCATGCAGTGTTATATTTTATTTCATTTAATAACCGTCGTTGAACAGTCGACCCATTATTTGGGTTTACGACTGCTAATGTTCAACTCCGTATCCTTGACATTTTGAGCACAATCCAGAAAGCAAGGGAACTCCTGGATCAAATATTAAGAGAAATTTGACTTCGGGAAACACTTTTCGATGGAGCTAACCCAACTTTGCATTACAACTCACGGTTAGCCTGACGGCAAGGGGACTCTAATCCATGGTCCGTCTACTACTGAGGATATTTTACGTCAGCACTGTGGTCGGTGCGAGCCGGGTGTGGAATTTGTATCGACCAGCCAACACTGGTATTCGAACCCGATTCATTTCATTGAAAGGCGAACACTCTATCCTCTGTACTACCACGGCTCAGCGTTATAGTAGATAGAGCACGAAATGTAGTATAAACACTTCAAGAAAAAAAAAGATGTTAAATTTACAGAAAAAAACCTGTCAGCTGGCGTGCCAATATAAAACTGTTTATTTCTCCTCAGAAAACTTCTGTTATTAAAAAACGGGCGCCTGTTTCGTTAGCAGATATATACTACAGTTATTTTAACAAACAAACTCTGTTATTTTAACAAAAAACTTCAATTTTACCAACAACAAAAAGTTTTAAACTTTAATAAATGTTATGATTCTATCAGGTATGTTAAAAATAATGAATGTTAAAACTAATGAATGTTAAACTTACACTTGATGTGGAAAATATCTGTGGTGAAAGTTGTAGCGGCTAGTCACAAATCTAAGACACTTTAACTTTTATTTTTACAACATTAAAAAATATTTAAATAAAGTTAAAGATACAGTAAATACGATGAATCTAACCTTATTATAATATCAACACATATTTGAAAATCATAAAAAATACACTTTTCCAAATGCAGTTGATGAAAGTAGACTGTATATAGTGTAGCTAAATTTTTAATTGCGGCAATTTAAAATCGTTTTGAAATTGTTTATCCGTATCCCTATACAATTGAACTTGTTAAATTAAACAGGATAAAATCTATTCGGGCAACAATCATAAACTCTAAGGCAATATTTAAATCAGTTTAATAGCGAAAACCTTTACTATAAACTGCTCGCACTGATAAAAATATTGCTGAGTCTTTTTGGATCATAATATCGCGCCAATTCGCTTCAATCTTTTAAGGTTTCAAGTTAGGTCTATTATGTTATCTGCATTAATCAGCTATATATCTTGAACTTATGTAAATACATGATAGTATAATTTAAATTTAATGAAAATTTTATTTAACTTCACAGCTCGTAATGTTGCCACTAATTTGCATGGTTATATTGCTTAATATATCGATATTTTGTATGAATGGTGAATCGACTTTTCTCTACGTAACTATATGGAGACCAAAAGCGGAACGGATGTAAGTCATTCTTTAATATTCGTAGGCATAAGTTATGTGTAAAATTTTTTACAATATATTGAAAAATACTTTTTATACAACTGAATCTATGCATCTTTGAATTTAAAATCTTTTGAAAAAAGTCATTTTTAATTTAAAAAAAAAAATGAAAATATTTTTTTTGAAATTTACTTGAAAAAACGTATTTTTGAAAATTATAGTTTAAAATTAAAGGAACGTTTTAAAAAAGTTAAAAATATATTAGCATTATAAAGATAATTTAAGTCGGCATTATTAGATAAGATTTGTTACCATAATAAGATAAATTTCTATCAGTTTTTGAAATACAGATCTCAAACATTTAACTCACGCAAACTTAAAGATAGATTTATTTTATTTGTCAAAAATTTAAAAGTTTGCAGGGACCTATTAATATAGGAAGTGTAAAAAGAAAATTGTAGTGAGAATTCACAGGCGAACACCCCTACTCCCTATCGAATTGAGCTTTCCTCTTCCAATCTTCCCTGTCCATCTTCCAGCTCCTGTTCCCATGACAACACAAGCTTCCCAGAATACCTTCTAATAATTGAACTGCTTTCTCAACAATAGAATCAACCTACCTTCTTCAACTTTGTCAGATATTTTATTTCATTATTTGGAATAAATTTACTTTTATCATCATTTTCTTTACTTTCTTTTTTCTTATTATTATCATTTCTTCTAAAACGGTTATGCAAAAGTATATTTTCTTTTCCTATCATTTTTTACTGTTCTTTGTAAGAAGCAATTTACATTTGAAAAGTTGTTTGTACTACTTATTTTAAGTCTGTGAAATACTTGTTTTCTCATGATCGCTTTTTAAATATTGTTTCTTTTTCTTTTCCTTTCCTTTTTTAATTTTTTTTTACTCTTCCCGGTCTATAAAAATAAATGTCCTTAGGGAATATTTCTGTGTTTTGAAAAGTTATTTGAAATTCAAGTATCATCAAAATACAATGATTTTGCTTCTCAAATTACAATGATTCTACTTCTGCAGTTTTTGAATATCGAAAAAATATACTTAGTCTCAAATCAAACATTTTTTGCCAATAAAGCAAATCAACGGCAATAAAGCACAAATAAAAGTACATAAATAAACACACTTTAGTAATCGGTTCAGTAATTTTTTGGCCCTACATAGTTTGAATTCCAATCTTATGTTTAAGCTTTCTTCTGTTAAAATCACTGAGCACTCTAACTTCAACCACTGACCTAGACGTCTGGCAATGACTGCATATTTTGAAAAGTTCTAATAATTTATTTAATGATTTTTCCAGTATACTATTCTTACCTTATGTTTGGAAATACATTCAAATTTAATTTCTATATCTTACACTCAACCATCCTACCCTCCCGCCACTGCTGTTTCGTATTCCCAATCTTTTACTTTCTTTTTCAAGATTGTTCCTGTTCTCTTACTGCAACGTGTTTAGCCTCGTTACTTTCCTACTGACATTTTGTGTTTAGATACTGAGGAAGGTTCTTGTTTATAGCAACAAAACAAATATATGTCCGTTTTTGTAACTGTATTTGCGCTTTATTTATTCTGTTTTGCTTTATTCTACGTATCTCAAAGTATGTCCACTCAACTTTTTGGCTTGTTTACAAAGTGACAAAGAAGAAACTAAATAGAAATTGCTCGTAGATTTAACATATTTTACATGGTATTTTTAATCGTCATATTCTCAAAATAATAGGAATGTAATCTTTTATCTTTTTTAAAAATGCCATCAACTAACGGAAACGGTTTAAATCAGGTTAGGTCAAAAAGTCATTATAACAAAATTAACACAGCCCTGTGGCGGGCGCAAGATAGGAAATGGAGTAAGTCCGAGCCCAGGCACGACGCAGGCTCGTTTACTGTTAAAAGGTTTCAAGCTTGGGTGGGCTTGCTGTGTTAGAAATATCTGGTAAAAAAAGGGTTAAATAACAATTTATTTAATTGTTATTTTACCATTTTCAAACAAAACAGTCAAATAACCGTAAATAACTTGGTAATCAAACTGTAAGCTGTGAGAAAAACTGTTTATTAACTGCTTCTACCTAATACGGTTAAACAACCGGAATTTTATCAAACTAAGTCCACCTAATGAAGCCACTAAATTCTTTGCAACTGTGTAAATATTATAACGGAGAGAGTCAATCTGTTAATCTCATGACTGACAGAACTTGGCTATTCTTGGTTATTACCATAATTTTTCATTATAAAATTATGGTAAAACAACCACCTAGAGTCCCAGCCTTGACTCTACATTATTTCGTCCATTGCCTTCAATACATGAAAAGTTTCCAGTGTCCTGCACTCTCCAATGCCCATTATCTAACGAAAAGTTTAGCTCCTATACCCACTTAAATTTCAGTTTTTACGGCTTTGAAACCATGCTAGTTTTAAAGGGTTAAAAAAATCCTTATAGATTTGCATTTATGGTTTTTTAATCATACTAATTAAAAATGGCTTCAAAACCATGAAGGTAAAAAAGTGTGCTTTACAGTAAACTTTATGGCTAATCGATTGGACAGACTGCTACCGGTTATTTTACCGTAATTTTAGAATGGAAATTCTAACAATTTGGACATATGATAAAATTTTCATAAACATTTTTGCTACTTCTAAACAAGCGTTTGGTATAGTTCTTAAGTATAATAAATGCAACATTTATTAATTAATTGTGATAGAACAATTTTTATGACTAATTTTCTTGTTTGGGTTTCAAATTCCTAGTGGCGAGACAGCAAAAGTTGAACTTTATCCAACGTATATGTCGGATTCTGGTGGACTCGGGCTATATAAGTAATAAGTATCTTGGGCTCAGGTGGACTCCGGTTAAAGTCGGGCTAGCTAGTACCTTCCAAAGTGACCCCTAACTCATTTCTAGTGGACACCACTGATTTTGACCTTGCAGACAAAAATAATTTAAAAAAAAATATTTTAATTGTTCTCGAAGACAAAATTGACTTAATTTGAAAAGAAGAGTATATTTTGTATTCTTCCTATTTACTTATTTATTTTTTTTATCTTGTAAAGTTTGCGTTAAAGGCGAGATAAGTTTTTTAGGAAAATTAGACTCAACTTTATTTATACTACCGAGTCAGAGGGATGGGAAATTTCATAGTAGCTCCCTTCGTCCGGTTTCAGTTATTAAAGTTTGCAAAATCATATTATTTCTGGTACAGCAATTTTAATTTCTCTAGTTATATAGTGTTTTAAACTTTATTTATTTACAAATTTTTTATCGAGACATTTTGGTGTTTGACTCATTTTTTTCAAAAAAAAGATTGTTTTTAATGTTGGTTTTTCTCAATGAAATAAACATAACTAAAATCAAAGCTAGTTTTTGTTTTAATTTTACTGCAATAGAACGTTTTTTACTTAATAAATATTAAACTAATAACTTTTCAATTAATTAATCATAAATACTTTACATTAGTAATGCACCTATTTCATCATGTATTGTAGGACTAGACCTACTTGCTTTTCGAAATTTTCGAACCTAACAAAAGCAACATTTGAATACACATATTAACACACGCTCAGCAAATACATTTTCAAATTTATTCACGATGTTGATGATTAATACAGAGGTTTCTGCCATTGGGTTAAAACATTTATTCCAATTAAGCTTATTCAGCATAAACTGTTTTTAATTTTAAAATAAGTAATAAACTGTTTTTAATTTTAACTTAAAAGCAATAAAAATAATTTGGCTAAATTGTTAGAAAATTATGTTAACAGGTCGCTGTAACCTTCCCTTAGGAAAATTTGCCATAGAGTAATTGCCTATGGTAATCTATGGCAACCTATGGCTACCATAGAAATTTGTATGGCAAGATACCATACTCCTATGGTTACCATAGAAATTTGTATGGCACAACCCCATAAGCCTATGGCTACTATAGAAATTTATATGGCAAGATACCATACGCCTATGGTTACCATAGAGATTTGTATGGCACAACCCCATAAGCCTATGGCTACCATAGGAATTTGTATGGCAAGATACCATACGCCTATGGTTACCATAGAGATTTGTATGGCAAAACCCCAAAAGCCAATGGCTACCATAAAGATTTGTATGGCAGTATACCATAGACTAATGGTAACCATAAGGATTTGTATGGCACGTCACCATTGGCCTATGGCAACCACAGAAATTTGTATGGCAGTATACCATATGTTGTCGGACTAAGCGT
>NC_092207.1:53770904-53775359 GCF_043381705.1 Parasteatoda tepidariorum | reverse complement strand
GACCCATTTTCTAGCGGTTAGTACTAACTGTTTGAAATTTATTTGAATAAGAACCGCATACAAAAAGGATTCTGCAAGTAAAACAGGAGAAGTTTATCAAAGAAATTTAAAAAAAAGCTTTCTGGATATATATTTATTCCACAATTATTAAGTTTTGCATTTTTAATATTATCCATTGCGAAAAACTCTTGTAAGTAATTATTTTTTGACGTATGGTAAAATATCAACAAGAAATGTTGCCATAGCTGTATGGCAAAGGTGTACCATAACCTATGGAAAAAAATTTCTTCATAAACTGTAGCACATCTTAGTTTTATGGCAAAAATTTGCCATATAAAAAAATGCCATAGGATATTCCTATGGGGTTTTGCCTATGGCAAAAGTTTGCCATACACTTATGGCAAAGCTTTGCCATACAAATAAATGCCATAGGATATTCCTATGGGGTTTTGCCTATGGCAAAATTTTGCCATTCAAAAAAATGCCATAGAATATTCCTATGGGGTTTTGCCTATGGCAAAAACTTGCCATACATGTATGGCAAAATTCTGCCATACGTATATGGCAAAAGTGCATGGCAAAATTTTTGCCATAGGCAAAACTCCATAGGAATATCCTATGGCATTTTTTTATGGCAAACCTATGGCAAATTTTCCTAAGGGTTAGTAGTGTTTTAAAGTCAACTTTGCCGTAATTATAATCAATAAAATATCTGGTTATAATGTCGTGTAGTTTTATGTATTTTTAATGTTCTTTTATTTCTTAAGCATTCGTATTTGATTTTCTTAAGTTAAACTTTTTTTTTTATTCCAGCTTTACTTAATCTACGAAAAAATCAAAATTCAGTCAAATAATTAAGCACAGTGTATACTTAATTATTTGACTGAAATGGTTAATATAGCCTCTGTGTTTATATTAACCCTTTTGAAACCGGGATCACGTGCGCGTGATCACGCGATTCTTCTTTTACGATCCACCATATCATATATCAAACGGGATGACTCATTGTATAAGATTTCGGATCAAATTACGGTATAAAGTATCAGCACTTTGGGTGCATCATCCGTAATATCCATATTATATCGTTATTTTTTTCAGTAATATTTATTTAATTTCAGTTATTCAGTGCTTTTACGGTCCATATTACTGTAAAAATTAAGGTCTATGAGATTTTTCGTCTTTTTACATGTTCTGGTAAAGATGGATCTTACGGTAAAAAGTACCGGCACTCTGAGTATCAGTATTTTTAGCCGTAATTTCATCCAGAATTTTTTACTGTTCTCAAGTGGCGCAAGATCACATGGTAGCGATCTGAATGCAGTGCTCTCATTTTATATCTCGTATTAGTATGTTTACTTACTCTTTAGTACGCATTAACTAAGAGCTTGGGCCTAAGGAATCGCCTCATTCTCCATATGCTGTCCTTAATGGGTAAAAGCAAGATATTAAATAAAAAAAGAAAAAGAAATCCCCAAGAATTTGTTTTTTGTAAATGTAAAAAATTAGTAACTTATTTCTTTATTTGTATTTGACTTTTTTTAACTATAAGTCAAATAATAGGGAGCAAATGGTATTTCAAATATTTACTACCCCGCCTGTTTTGACCAATTTCCCCTAATGAAAAATGAAGTTAGAGTTACCATAATAATGCGTATAAATTTAGTACATAAACATTCCTTAACTTGCTTCCTTTGAAATAAGTTTCAGTTTTACTTGATGCCATATAACATATAACAACAAAATAATTACTATAATAACGAATAATTACAAAAAAATAACTTGTACTGCATGTTCGGAAAAATATTTTTTTTCTCTATAAAACTAATATCAGACGACCGGTTTATCTACATTCTTACGTAAATCATCATAAAAAATTATTATCTCACTCTATCGACAGCTATCAAACGATATTATCTCAGTTAAAATTTATTAATGCACAATTACCTTAAACTGCATGGACTACAACTTTCACTAACAATAGGATCATTGCCACTGTAATGTTTATACAAACAAGTCTGACATTGAGGGTGTAAAAAGAGAATGTTAGTATAGTATTTATGCGCCAATCACCTATTGTCACGATGTTCGATTCGTGCTGTGTCGAATCGTGACCGTTGTCCGTGAGAAATCACGCTTGGGGCGTCGACGCCCCATTGTGAAAATAACGCCCTTCATTTGCTGTTTTTTTTTATTGCTGTATTAGCTTCATGACATGGATAAGCTGTAGTAATAATCACAGAATGAGATAATAATTTTGGGAGCAATTAAGTTTACTTCGCGATTAGATCGTCTGACAATCTCCAATTTCGTTCTTTTTTATTGTTCTTTACTGAAAACGACTTATAAAAGAGATGATAATCACGGTTTTCAAAATTTTACGATTATTCTAAAATTAAAAAAAAAGCTTAGTTTTTCTTGATGAATATGTATTACGAAATAATTACACATGGGGAACCATTATTTATAATATTTTCTTATCTTTAGAACGCTGAAAGTTCAGATATTATTATCTTCATGATAATATCAAATGTTTAAAAAAATAACAACGACTATTCTGACAAAAATAGCAGATTTTATCAGTTTACATTCAAAATTAAGAAACGGAAACTGAACTATTTTTTCTAAACAAAGGACCAATTTTAATTTCAATCAACTGCTAGAACAAAACAACGTATTATTGCAAATATTTAGGCACACCAAACCTTGGATTCATTGAGGGTAAGTTGTAATATGCAATCAAATTCAATTTCTTAAATAGGACACATAGTTTTAAATACATTTTATTCATCACTTATTTCGAAAAGCAATTATTTTGTGAATTACAACAGTCTTTCAGCACGAGCAGATTTCGTCGGGTCACCGTTCAGACCAGTCAATATTTTAAAAGGAAGCCAAATATTTATATATTGATTATTTAGGATACTTTAAATGATGGTAAATTCTTAAAATCATTAAAGACACAATCACCTCTACTGTCCATGATGTTAGCAACTCAATTTCTGTTATTAAATTAGTACAATAAAGCTAGCTCAAAAATGGTCTCTACTCAGACATCTTGAAAGTTCTACCTTGTGATAAATCGTACCCAAAACTTAGTAAGTGGTAATGCATGATCTCACTTATCTGGGTTTTTTGGGGAGGTAGGAAAATTGAGAGAGAAACCTAAACATTGCTATCTAGACAAATGAAGTATTGTTTTTGATTTAGAGGTGCTCTGACTTTTCAATTCTTCATCATGAATGAGATCCCTACACCTCATAGTTCAGTGGCTGTCGCAGGCTTCAACTGGTAGGTAAAATAATTGGACCTAAATGCACTCGAACATATTTGAGACACTCCAGAGACACGCTTGGAAACAAGTTATTAGCTTAGCAGTGTATCAAAGAGTTAAACCTTTTTTTAATGTTAGCCTAAAACCTTATTTTTTTCTTAATTAAATATATAACTTAATTTTTTCATGTGTCCTCATATTTAAAATTCCTATCGTGCCTCCTGTATGTGCATTTAATTGCCGATATGCCCTCGCATACTAACTACATTATTTAAATGTTGATATGTACTCCCATACTAAATACGTTTAGTTTTCGATGCATCCTAGTATTCTAAACATATTTTTTAATTTTTTAATGTGTGATAATGACAAATTCATTATAAATCAAATGTTTTAAAATATAACAACCATACTCTCAAGTAAAAATGGAATCATATTCACACAAAAAATATAAAATTACTACCTTGTCCGTATTGCAGAGTCAACATGGCAATTTTTTTTAAGGAAATTTAAAATCTTAGGAAAGTTTAATAACAAACCCTTGTTATTACTATGAGCCAACTCGAAAACCCACTGGTTTTAAGTTAAGTTTTAAGTTATCATTTTGAGAAGTATAATAAATAACTTAACGAACCAACTTTCATTTAAAAAAAAAACAATTTTTCCATTTAACCTTGCATTTCATTTAATCACACAAGGTAAATTTTTTTTTCAATTATAAAATTCTGTTATGTAACTGTTAAATTTACTTAAGACAATTGTTTTTTGATATTCGACAACAGTTAGATACAAATTTGACTAAATAAACTTATTACTAAAAAACAAAACTTATTTTCAGTTCTTCCACATTAACATTAATCAGAATTACCATAATTTATGTTACTTTTTTAAACATAACTTATTTTCGATTATTTCAAAACATACAATTTTAATTAATTGATGCATCATTTTCTTAAACTTATATTTTAGACATTAGAATTAATTTCATAATTAATTTTTTAAAATTTATTTTGTTATATACACGTACATAAATATGTATCTAAATTGATATATCATTTTTAAAACTTTTATTTCGATAACATAAACTTATAAACATGAAAATTATTTTTATCATTAATTAAAAAAATTATTTTGTTCTCTCTCTCTATCTATCTATATACAATATATATATATGTATGTATATA
>NC_092207.1:53756023-53770493 GCF_043381705.1 Parasteatoda tepidariorum | reverse complement strand
GACTATATATATATATATATAACTGAATTGATATATCATTTATAAAATTTGTTTTTTGACTCTCATGCTACAATGCCTTAGTGTTTTGTTGTTTTCCATAAAGTTATTGTCTTACAAAGTGGCAACAGTTACTATTAAAATCTTACTTATTCATATCTAAAGTGGCCAGGGGCCTTAAATTCTTGCTTGGAATATTAAACAACTTGGTCTGTGTAACTTCTTGCAAGATTGCTTACTTGTGCTACGCATAGGGCTGTTACGTTTTAATTAATTTTGAAATAGCTACATTCTTCAGCGGGCACCATTCGAAAGATTCAAGGAATATATGCTCCAGGCAAGATGTACTCTTCGAACGATTCTACATGTAATTAAAAAGTTCTAAGAGTTAAGGTGCCTACTAAAGAAGAAGCAAAGGGGGTTCTTTAATTGAATAAAATACCGTCGAATAAGCACAATAATTATTTTATTATCGATTCCTGTTAGAAGTAACTCTAATGAGTACAAAAAATTCATTCCATTCCAACGAAGAAAACGAAAAAAAAAATTAAATCGAGTTCGTTGCGTGGAATTAGAAAAATAATAATGAACAGGAATTAAAGGAAGATGGTGAGTTAAATTAATATAAAAAAAAACTGATTCTCGTTGTGATCGAATTAGGCGCTGAAATGTTTTTTTATGCTCCGTCAGACTAAAATCGCTACCGTTATATGGAAAAATTAAAAGATGATTAATTTCTTGTAATTGTAACAGTAGATATCAATTTATTAATGCAACAAAATTAAATGTAAAATCGGGAATTGTGGGAAGAAAATTGCGTCTGACAGTTGCCGTAACTTAATTATTTATTCGAATCGGATTTGTCATTTTTAAAAGACTTTTAATAAAAAGAAATTAATTGATGTTTTCTATTAAAGTTGTCGGAGAAAATAAAGGACTTCTTTTTTTTTGCTTTTCTGATGATTGGATAAAAAAATTATTTCCAATTTATTTTTTGTCGGAAAACATCACTTTCAATTAAAAATATTTATAACGCTGTCGAACGAAAAATATCGATTAATTTCTCTCTGTCTGCGTCGCATTAGATTTAGGATTCAAAAGTTAAAAACATGTTGTTATAGAAAGGGAAATATTATTCATTATAATTTAGACTAACGTAAAATTTTTTCTACAATATTTAAAAAAATTAAATTAGGTGCTTATTATTTTTAAAAGGCCATAAATAAGTGCAGACGTTTTGTGTTTTCGAATTTTTTAAAAAAATATTTGACTTAAAATAGGGGAAATATTTTACGTTAAAATTTTTATTGAAATCTCACAAAAATTTCAAGACCCTCTTGTCTACGCTACATTGTATTTCATCTCCAAAAAATTAAAAAAAAGTTGTTAGTATTATTTTTATTGCAATCAATCTAAAAGAAATTAATGAGAACCAAAATTTTCATTTATTGTAAACAATGCCAAATTAAATTACGATAAAAATTACTGGCATCCATGGTGCTTTTTACCGTAAAATTATTTTTCATATGAACATGTTCCGGAATAAATAATTGATATACCATAATTTTTGCAGTAATAAATGCAGTAAAAAAAACTGAATCCCCCTAATTATATACATTTGGTATAATATTTCACGGTAAAGATGGATTTTATGGTAAAGAGGATTTTAAGGATAATGCACTCAAACAGCCGGTACTTTATTCCGTAATTTGATCCAGAATATTTTGCATTTTACCATCACCACGGGAAAATGCTATTAATAATAAAAATTTAGTTGTAGTTTGGGTTTCTATTTAGTTGGTAATTTTATAATTTATAACTGCTTTAATTATTCTTTGCTCCAAAAAATAGATTAAACGATACTATTTATTTATTTTAATAAATGATAAATAATGAAAGTTTTTTTTGTTAATTTTTTCTAGATTCATTTAAAATTAAGAGAATTAGTTTATTGATGTGGAAAGATTTATCCATCTACGTTACTCAAAAAACAATTATCTTTTCTAATGTTTTCTTTATTGTAATATTGATGATAAAGATTTTATTTCGTTGTTTCTGGCTGCATCAAGTTGAATAAAAATATGAACACTATGTAATTAGCTTTCTTTCTGTCGTTTCACTTAATAGGGATTATTTCCTGTTTATTTCATTAATGCATGATTCAGAAATTGTACATTAGTACACATAACAAAATAAAGCAAATAACAAACATTTTGAAGAATATAATAGTAATCAAGCTATACATTCTTCATTTTTTTTCTGACGTAGCTCTATTATAATATGATGACGCTAATTTCAGCGGAGCAAATATTATAAATGTATGTAAGAAATTACTAAATTCTTAACTTGTAGCTAATTTCAACGGAGCTAACATTATAAATTTGTATTAGAAATTGCTAAATTTTAAACCAAATATATTTAGAGGGCATGTTTATGAGTGAGAACACTAATTTCTTCTTCATTAAGAAATGCAAAAAAAAGAAGAACAAATAAAAATGGATTCGCTTAGTCGATATAGGGCTTTCTTTCTAAATAAATGACCCAGGTTCGAATCTTGGAGGTATTTATGCGCTCCGTACACTACTTCCGATTCACAGCAATTTTAGTGCTGATCCAAAATATTTCTGATGATGATTTTGAGTTCAAAACTTACACCACTTGGCGTTGTGCTGAGAGTGAGAGGTTTTCGCAATCTTCCTGCCCATGTAACGCACATACGTATCCCTTTCATGCATTAAATTCGTCTATTTCATAATATTATTTTTCATGTATTCCATGAATAGGAATAAATTTTGAATAAATTTTTTGTTGCATTTATAGAAATACTTGATCTTGTCTAATTTGGGTGTAAGGGTTTCAAATACGACATTAGTTTCAATCCTAAAACTACAAACTTTTTTTGAAATAACATTTTGCTTAAAAAATAAATTTTTTTCGGAAAGTACGAGTTTAAAAACGTTATATGTTACAAGATGTCGCGTAAATGTTCAAATAAACTTCTAACTAAAGGAGTTAGGGCCCACCATCGAATTAAAATTGCATAGGTGCTCATACCTGGAAATGTCGTCATACGCCTCTAGAGACTCCTCCCTTTTGTGAACTATTTCTTTGTTTGCTGCAGAAACAAAGGTCATAATAGGAAAGTGTCCAGAGTCTCGTACGATGAAATTTCCGGACATAAGTTCCTTATCAATCTTATTCCTGATGTCCTAACGCCTCAAGAAGTTTGTCGTAACATTCTCGCAACTCTCTGCTATATATAACGCTTTTAATCTCGTACAATTCATTAAATAATAGACTAAAATGTCATTAAAAAACAGTAGTTTTGAGTGAGACATTTATTGCTTATTTGAAATCAGCGATTCGAAAGTTTATAAAGTGTGTTAAAAAAATCTCATGCCACAGAAAAAAAAATGCTCCCCAGATCTTTTTTTATGAAAATTATGCAGCCTCAAAGCTTGATCAAAAGCTTCCCTTTTTTTTGAGAATTATTTAAAATTATAGGGCTACGGAGTTGAATATTGGTAGCTGCAAATCCGAGGTACAGTGTGCCAAAAAAATGGATCACCCTGAATAATTTTTGATCTAATGATTGGATCTTCACGTTCTAGGAGTCAATCTTAATGGTTCGAGGGAGTGACTTCAAATATGCTAATTAATTAGTGTAGACGATATTTTAAGTTATGAAATGAGGCACAAAAACGTATTTTCTCTGAATAAACAAAATATAGGGAGTTATATATATAATAGACCCCAATATAGTCCCAATCTAATATAAGTCATAGATTGTGGCTACCCCCAAAACAGTCACAGACTGGAAAATATGGTATTCATAGTTTGGTCAGAGAGCTATCCAAAGTTTGGACCCCTTAATATTAATTTTACTTTTTGCGTATTTCACCATATCACGAGAACTTTAGAAGCGAATCGAAAAATATTTGCACGCAATTATAAAATTTGTTTGTCCAAAGATAATTCCGTGCAAAAAATAATATTTAGTAAATATTTATTCTTTTTTATTATTTTATTTAATAATGGTCGAAAAAGTTTTTAATTGTAAAGTAAACAAATTTTTGCAACATTTCAAAGAATATAATTTTACATGGTAAAATACAAAATTTGAGAAAAATTCGTTGAAAAGTTTCTGAGAAATTGAATTTCAAAAAAGTCAGATGCTTAAAATTTTATTTCTCAGGAATTATTCGACCGATTTCGCTCTAATTTCGTATTTTGTCATGTAAAAGTATATTCTTTAAAATGAAGCAAAAATTTGTATATTTTACAATTTTTTTGATCATTATTAAATAATGTCTCGAGATATACCGAAAGATGCAAAAAGTAAAATTAATATTAAAGGGTTAACACTTGTGAGCACTCTCCTGACCAAACTATTGGGACCATATTTCCCAGATTAAAGGCTACCCCCTATACTTTAAGGATGAAAAATCCAAATCAGTAAAAAAAAAAAAATGTTTATTCAGAGAAAGTACATTTTTGCGTCAGATTTCGAAACCTAAAATATCGACTGCACTAAATAACTAGTATATTTGAGCTCACCCTTTTGAGCCATTAAGAAGTGCTAGAACGTGAAGATCCGATCATTATATCAAAAGTTATTCTAGGTGGTCCGTTCTTTTGCGCACTGTAGAATAGCTGGTTAACGGGATTACTGAAAGGCAATAGAAGGAAATAAATAAAATAAAATTAGATAAATAAAGATCAAGGTATATGCATTTATAAAATAAATGTTAGTAAATATTTAATAATTTAAAATCATTAATATGAAGGACAATTTCCCTTACCCCGTTTTAATTTTGAAATGTTTTACTTTTTGGATATTTTTGTCATAGCATTTACTATTGTACACTTTTGTCACTTACATCATATATCCCTTAATTGTTTTCGACTTAATTACTTTTGAAATTCAAGCTTTTTAATTTATTTATCGCTATAAGAGTATGATTATTTTAATAAATGTTAACGCTATAATAAGGATTTTTTATAAAACATATTTAAATCTTATTCGATTTTTAAAAAAAAACTAGAATGCAGCTGTAGCTTATTTTTTTAATTAAAACAATAAATTCTTCAAATATATTAAAACATTTAATAATTAATGAGAATAATATATTTCAATTGATCATGCCGTCACAAAAAATTTATGTTATGACAGTTAATTTGAAAAGCTTTTATATTACGCGAACAAAATTATTTCGCGAACTGAAAAATTATTAACTCATTCAATCCTCATTAAGAACGAAAGAAACTGGAAAAAGTTATAAAAAATTAATGAATGTTAATAAAAGAAATGAAGAATAAAAACTGCCTCAATATCGCGTTTTTTTATTTGCAAAATTAAAAAGTTGTTACATTAATACCACTGTTGGATTACTATCTGTTTAAAAGCGTCATCTTAATTTGAATTTGAAAATACTTTTAATGAGGATGGTTTTTCTCGTTTTTTTCACTATTGATTTTTGAGCGCCGAGACTTTTATTTAATGTAATTAGATCTTAAAAAAAAGGTTCTTTTCTTTCTTTTTGTCTCATTACTAAATGAGGAATTAAGTCTTAAAGAAAAACTGAAGCGTTTTAATTAGAGTTTAATTTTCGTTCTAATAAAATATCTTTTTCAATTTCGGAATGCAATTAGAATAAAATTAGAACCTTTCGCATAAGAATTTTATTTGACTAAAATATCAGATTATGAATATTTACGCATATTAAAAAAAAAGTTGCAGGGAGAATTATTTTAATATATTTAAACGATAAGTTACATATTTCGCAAACCAATATTTAAAGTAAATTATTGACCATAAAAAGGGGAGGCAATCTAATTTTGAAGAAAATGAAAATGTAAATGGACAAATGAAAATAGTGGAATGGGTTAGTATTTCAAAAATGATGTTGTTGTGTTTCTTGTTCCACTTGCCAATTAGCAAGCCTGCTTGAAATCAAGGGAATTTTTAAGACAGAGTGTACTTTTCTTGTTTTTTCAGAGGCGCCTTCTATGGCCAAGAGTACGAGTTCAGCCACACACACGTCACAGCCCGTTTTACAAGGAAGACCCAATCATACTCCATTCACAGCTCGTAATTTTGATCTAAACCAGAGAATGATCAATTTCCAATTCAGTACCCCCAATGGTATGGATTTCGTAAGACAACTTGGAGGATTTTCTTTGTGAACCCAACAGATTTAACGTGCACCAATAACCAATTAATACATGGGGATTCTTCATCCGGCGGGTTTTGAACTAGATTTAATTCCAAAACCCATTTTGATAACTTCTAAAGATACATTGTTCTTTCAGGTAGCCAATAGTAGTCTATTGGCTACCTGAGGTAGCCATCTAGGCCACATACAATTCTTGAAACATTTTTTTTTCCTTTCAGAATCTCCTACCGGGCTTCTCAATTACCTTCACATTGGTAAGTCTTGCATTTCCATTATACAACATGGGCAATTTTTTTCAAGAACCCATAAGAGTAAACTATATGTCCTTATGAATAGAGCACACGTTTTTCCACCCATATAATTATATCAGTAAATCAAGTGAGTCTCATCTAGACATTTTTGCCAGGGGATCACATGAAAGAAGTGTGAAATCCACATGTGCCCCCATATGAGTCTTGCCACATGGTAAAGAAGTGAATAATCTACATGGACTCCATATTGGTTTTTCCAAATTGTATAGCAGGGGGTAATATGTATGGATCCCACATGGATAAACCATGTGAATCCATGTCGGTAACCCACTTCTAAACCATGTGGACCCTAATAGGCATGATGCTTGGGTACTGTTGTTGGGGAAATGATCAGGGAATATGATTTTTTTAATTGGAATATGATTTATCCATCAAAATCCAAACTATGTTGGGATTTTGTGTTGTCCCAACGTAAAGCTGAGTCAATTTCAATGTAGATGGCTTGTGATGGAAAATCATGATGGTAACCAGTAAGTTATATTGGATCATGATGGATTTTTTGGGGCAAATTATAAACCCAATATTTTTTTCTTTGACGTTCCAGGTTTGTTTGCATATTCTCCGGACACTGAGTTTTTCTGAATTTTAGTTTCATGTCGTGTTTCTGCATAAGAATGAGAGACAAACTTCTCTTAAAACTTTATTGCTTTTTTTGGTAATTTTTGTAACTACGCTTCATTGTAATAACATGCTTGTTCCTCAAGTTGACAAAATTCGCAAGCTGAAAAATTAATAAGACATAACTAAAGACAGAGATGTTAATACTACTTGTTACTCAACCAATATAAAACTAAGGCAGACAATTTAGAAATGGGAAAGTTCTGAAAGCGTCTGCGCATTACTTCGTTATTGGAGTTCCATTTAGAGCTTAACTCAATTTGAAACTTATCCTATTTAATCGGTAATATATTTTTAAATGTAAACATTCCTTCTGCAATCGTTTGAACAAATTACACTATGACTTGACAGAGTCCAGCCTCTTCTCTTTAAATTCTTATTATATTGAATTCGGCGTGATGTGTCGTTACGGAATTAAAATGTCATAATTTCAGATGAACTATTGCTTCGAAACTTAGTGCAACAAAGGCAGGACCACTTGCAAATGAAATGGCGTAAATAATTGAGATCAATACAAGCAAAGCTTCTACCAGAAGTTAAAATAACTTCTTGAAATACTGCCCCTTTCCGTTGAGAACACGAAACACGGTCAAGAATAAAATCAATAAAACAATGAAGAGTCACGGTGGCTCAGAGGATGGAGCGTTTGTCTCCCTTGAAGGTGATCCAGGTTCGAATCCTAGCAGTGGCTGGCTGATGCGAATTCTGCTCCCGGCTCGCACCGACCACAGTGCTGACGTGAAATATCCTCAGTTGTAGACGAATCATGGGTGAGAATCTCCCAGCAGTCGGGCTATCCGTGATAAGTATTCGTGGTTTTCCTCTTCATGAAACGCAAATGTGAGTTAGTTCCATAAAAAAAGTTCTCTCCGAAAAGCCAATTTGTCCCAATGCTTGATCCAGGAGTTTCCTTGGCTTCTGCGTTGAGTTGAAAATTGCAAGGTCACTGAGTTGAACAATGAAAGTGGTATACTTGGAATAGTTCAACACCGATCATAAAAAAATAGCAAAATAAAAACAATTTTAAAATACTATTTAGTTTAATTTATAGCAATTTCTTGAATTTGAGTATATATATTAAATTGTTTCTTGAAAATTTATCTATATATATATACATATATATATAAATTTTCTGTAAATGCAAAATATTAAGGAGTAAAACGCGAAAATAACAAAAACTAATTGCCACTGGTTATATTAAATTAAAACTTCTAAGCTGTATTCATAGTTGTTCGGAGAAAAAACACACATTTCCAATTTAATCCTACTCTTATTTCGTAAAACCTTTTCTCAGACGCGATAAATTTGAATAATTTAAATGCAAATTTTTTCTTACACTTCCTTTTTAAACACTTTAAGTAAAATCATTTAGCTATTAATCGTAAAGACATCATAAAATTATTTTTTGACGCCTAAAACTTTGTCATGAAATTAAAAAAAAAACTAAAGTAGTCTTAACTATATCAAATTTTAATAGTTAAGCTTTTTAGAAACCTGAAATTAGTTTTAGATTATTTAAAGGATATTAAACTGAAAAAAAAATGCATTTAAAATGTGTGAATATCTGCTTATTATTAATTTGTTAAAAAAGTTCTAAGTTTTTTTCTCAATAAATAAGATTTAATTTAGAATATATAAAATACGTTTTTTACGACAGTTTTATTTATGTTTCTCAACAAGCTTAAAATTTAATTACGTACTTAAAATTTAATTTTCTTTAAGTTTTCAGGGCACGTATTCACATTTTTATAATTTTTTTGAGGTTTTATAACCGTTGTTAAACAGCCCACCCTATTTTTCGGCTTTACAACTACTAATGTTCAACTCAGTAGTCTTGAACCCAACCCAGAAGACACGAGAACTCCTGGAACAAGTATTGGGAGAAATTTGCCTTCGTGATGGTCATTTTGATGGAACTAACTCACATTTGCGTTACATGGAAAGGAAGACCACGAAAACCTCCCAAGACTAGCCTGATGGCAATGAGACTGTAGCCCATGATCCGTCTGCTACTGAGGATATTATACATCAGCACTGTGATCCGTGCAAGCCGTACACGGAATTCGTATCAAGCAGCTATAGCTGGGATTCGAACCCTGTTCACCTCATTGGAAGGCGAATGCTTTCTCCCCATTTTAAACAATGCAATTTCCATAAAAATGATATAAACTTGTCTTGCGAATTATATAAATTAGAAAATACAGTTATGCTCAATTCTTAATATGGATATGAAAATAATTATTCTTACACATAGTCTTTCCGACCGCATGAATTTCATTGTGCTTTTTCTATGTATGAGCTGTTTGTAAAGTACGATCTTACGTACTACGTATGTACAGAATAGACAATGTCAAAATTTCATTACATGAATCAATATGATATGTAATATGAATCAGCATGAAATTTTAATAATGCTCTTGGTATTTACGCTTAGTATGTAACAGAACGATCAGAGCCTGGCTAAGGCAAGGGCATACGGGGCATTTGCCCCTGGCTCCCACNAAATTTTAATAGTTAAGCTTTTTAGAAACCTGAAATTAGTTTTAGATTATTTAAAGGATATTAAACAGAAAAAAAATGCATTTAAAATGTGTGAATATCTGCTTATTATTAATTTGTTAAAAAAGTTATAAGTTTTTTTCTCAATAAATAAGAATTAATTCAATATATATAAAATACGTTTTTCACGACAATTTTATTTATATTTCTCAACAAGCTTAAAATTTAATTATGTACTTAAAATTTAATTTTCTTTAAGTTTTCAGGGCACGTATTCACTTTTTATAATTTCTTTTTATGATTTTATAACTGTCGTTAAACAGCCCACCCTATTTTTCGGCTTTACGACTACTAATGCTCAACTTAGTAGTCTTGTAGTTTTGAACCCAACTCAGAAGACACGAGAACTCCTGGAACAAGTATTGGGAGATATTCGCCTTCGTGGTGGACATTTTGATGGAACTAACTCACATTTGCGTTACAAGGAAAGGAACTCTACGCAAAACTTCCCACGATTAACCTGACGGCAAGGAGACTCTAGCCCATGATCCGTCTACCACGTCAGCACTGTGATCCGTGCAAGCAGTATGCGGAATTCGTATCAACCAGCCATTGCTGGGATTCGAACCCGGTTCTCCTTATTAGAAGGCGAACGCCATCTCCCCGTTTTGAATATTGTAATTTCCATAAGAAATATTCTCAATGCTATAACAAGCGAATTATATAAATTAGAAAATATAGTTATGTTCAATTCTTAATATAGATATGAAAATAATTATTCTTAAGCATAGTCTTCCCGACTGCATGAATTTGATTGTGCTTTTTCTATGTATGAGCTGTTTGTAAAGTACGATCTTACGCACTACGTATGTACAGAATAGACAATGTCAAAATTTCATTACATGAATCAATATGATATGTAATATGAATCAGCAGGAAATTTTAATAATGCTATTCGTATTTACGCTTAGTATGTAACAGAACGATATTAACGTACACTGAAGAAAAAAATTTGGTTAAAACTATCAGAATATGGTAAAATTTACCTTTTTTTTCTGGCCTGCAGCTAAAAGCTCGGTGATTTTTACCGAAATACTTTGGCAATGATTTATAAATAATTAACCATAAAATATGGTGTCATTTTATGCGATAAAATTTAGTTAATGTGGCGAAATTGCGTAATTTTTTCATGAAACTTCGGAAACACGGCATGAAACCATTTAGTGAGTTATAGATATATTCCAGCTATGTGTTTTTAGCGAAATGCTTGGCAGCAAGAATTGTAATTTTAAAAACCAGAATTACCAAATGAATAGTTTATAAATACCGTATACTTTGGTCTTATTACCAACATTATGTTTTTTTTTTCTTTTTTAGAAAAAAAACAACAACCAGAAATGTCATTACCACACAGTACGGTAAATTTGCCAGATTTTTTTTCTCCGTGAACCATATACTCACATAATAAGCAATTTTAAAATTTTAGACTGATTTATAATTTGTTTCAATGGAAGCAACTAGCATGATCTTTTGCCTCATCTTAAAGATAATAGATATGCGTAAAATATTCTTCATATCAATTGTCTTTCGAATCATGCGAACGTATACTTACCAATAAAAGTAATAAATTAATGCATAAGTTCGATATTGCTCTTTCTATTTCGGCTCAGTATGGGCAACTTATTATGCTATTTAAGACAAAATAAGCAATATCTAAATTTCATGTTGATTAATAATAATTTTCAATTTAAGCTACCCTTTTTGCCCAGTTTTAAGGGTGATAGATAAGTATGGTGCTCTTTATGTTGGTTGTTTTACAAACATGCGAACGTGTGCTTTTCTTGAAACTAATGAATAATGAATAAGCGAAGTAAAACTAATGAATAAGCGATAAATTTTAAATTGCACGACAAGTAATTGTACCATATAACTTACATGATAAACAAATTATTGATTTTTTAATTTATTTTTGGTATTTATTTATTTCATTTACGTTAATTATTTATTCATTGTATTTAGTAATTTAATTAATTTGCTTTATTAACTTGATAAATACTTTATTATTTACTCTTTTGCTTAACAACTAAAAATTTATGAAACTTAATATTTTTCACTAATATACGAATCTACACCTTATTTAGGCAAGGTCTTCACAGGCATTTATTTTATATATATTTATTTCATTTAATTATTTTAATTACTTATTTATTCATTTATTTTATTTACTTAATAAATACTTTATTATTTTGCTTAACCTAATTTAAGTGTCATCCACACCGAGTCATATTTCACGTTTGAGTTCAGCTTATATAAAAAGGCTTGATGTTTGGAAAAAAAAGTCTTTATAAAATGTAGAGATAATTTACCATTTGATAAGTTTAAAAAGAAAAATTGACGGATTTTTAAAGAAGGCGTAGTTAAAATTTGACTACGGCTAGACTAAATAAATCAACTATTTAGCTTAAACATTGATTAAAAAACTTTTTGAAACGCAAATTATTAACTTTTTACTCCCCTCTAGCTATTTATTCGATAATAGTTTTTAAATTAATAGTAACTATCAACAGTTCAAATAAACATTGAATGAAGGTTTCGAATTAGAATAAAAAATTATGAATAATTTTCTTCTTAATTGTAATGAAAAGGGGGGGAAATTACCCGTGATCTAAAATTGACTAAATGCAAATATTATTTAAAAATCAGAAAATTCGTTTTTAGGTAGTTTGCTTTTAAATATATAAAAAATATTAGTTAAAATCCCCCTTTAACCATACTAAAATGTCTTTGTTAAAGAATAAGCGTAGAGAGATTCTATTTTGGGAATTCAAGGCTGAAAACATACCATTGAAATATAAATAGATATATATTTTAAAGGAAGAGTTATTTTTAGAATCGTTCTCTCTTTCAATTCCATATAAGGAAGCAGAAATGATTTTCCTTAATGCGTAAGGTTACAAGGAATGTATGAAGTGTGCCTTTTTACCTCAAATCTGTGTTGATATAAAACGTAAGAACTCATAGTTTTGCGTGTCCTTTTCATCATGATTTGATCCTGATAAACTGTTCCGGAATTGTCAGAAGTCTTTACCCTTAGGGAGTGTGGATATGAACTGTTATCAATACCAGCCTACATTTAAATAAACCTTTTTAGAACGTCTGATGGCTTAAGACTGCAATTATTTCAAGCTAAATACAACACTGATAACAGGGTTGTAGCCCTGTTATTACATATATATATATACACACCGAAGTGCCACTACATTATGACCTGATGACCGTTATGATTACTAATAACATGTAGGACCACCTTTAGCCCTCAAAACTGCTAGCAACCGCCGTGGCATTGAATCCACAAGGTGCTGATAGGTTGTCTGAGTTATCTGGTACCAAGCGCTCACCAACTGGTCCTGCAATTCCCTCACATTGCGAAGGAGTAGCGTGGAAGCACGAATTTGGTTTTCCAATTAGGACCACAAATGCTCTATTGGATTAAGGTCAGGTGAATTCGGGGGCCAAGACATTACTTGAAAGTTATTGGAATGTTACTCGACGATTCGACCCTTATGACATGGTGCATTATCCTGTTGGTAAACACCGTCCTCCGCAGGAAAAACTGTCCTGCCATGAATGGGTGAACCTGGTCTGCAACTATGTTCAAGTAGCTTACAGACGTCAGGGATTGTTCTACGAGGATTATGGGTCCTAATGTGCCCCATGAAAATATTGTTCCTGGGCATGAAATCATGAAATCCTGGGCGGGCCCATTGTTATAGATAGAGGGTGGTCATAACGTAATGGCTCTTCATTGTATATTAACCCCGTTAAATTCAAACGGAGGACAGAAAATTTGTTGTCAGCGGCGAAACTTTTTAATGAAAATCGTACAATACACAGACATTTTCTATTATCTATATGTGCACTATCTATTTGCATTTTCTAATTTTAAATTTCTATTGCAAATATGTAAATTAAAATATATTTCATTCCAATAAACGTTTTGATTTTTTTATGCTTTATATCAAATTAATAACCCTCATTCTTCTCATAATAAATAGAACCAATTATTTTAAAAAATAAAATAAAGTTATAAAGGAAATAAGATAAAAATATTATAATTCAGACGAAATTTAAGAAGTGAACTTTTTTTCAGCACTCTTTTTTTTTTTAATTCTGTAGAAGTAAATAAAAAAAATAGTGAAAATTAACTTATAGGACTAAACTGATTTATTTCACAAATTAGAGAGGGTTACTAACAAAATTGGTAATAGCTGACTGCTTGGTTTTTTAGTTGCTCATGCTTTTCAAAAGTCTTCTAACTTTTCAACCAAATCCAAAAAAATGATTCGATATTTTTTTGCATTGCAAAATGATTGATTGCTTTGTAAGCATACATTAGAGGAAAGTAAACCATAATTTTTGCTAGTGAAATTTAAGAAAAAGTTTAGCTTCACACGATTTCACCAGTAGAAATGCAATTGAGCACTATCAATTTCTTAGAACAACCTATGTGAGAAATCCCTATCCATATTAAACAAAGGATCAGTATGGGTGGTCATTTCCCAAGAAAACATGCATCATTACACTCATGAGACATTCCCATGAGGTGAAGAAAAAAAACTCGAGAGTACAAAAAGAATTCTGTTGTTTCTTGTAACAACCCCCCCCACTCGACAGTTTTAATTCAGGTAACACTATAACACAAAGCATTAAAAAAATATTCTCTTTTAGATATAGAACTATGAATGATTAGTTTTTTTACCTGTTAGAAGGGAAATAAATTTTCTGTTGTTTACCTTAAAAGTAAAATTTTTTCTTGAATAATGAAATTCGAATTCACCCTAAAAGATATTTTTTATATATATATATATA